>NW_022146045.1:600000-897935 GCF_002938485.1 Sitophilus oryzae
ATTTGCAAATTTAGCTCTGCAAATTCTACAGCAGTTTTAAATATTTGCTTAAATTTTGTTAATTTACGCTTTAATATATGTTTTCCTTTATTTAAAAAAATGATAGTTTTTCTGCACCATTAAATCTAAAAAACCCTCTATTTTTTGTAATTTTGGGGTCAAGACACTTGACAGTTTCGACGCAAGCAATTTTTACATGTTTAAATACTGAAGTAGGTAGATCTGCATACGTATTTCTAAATTATAATAGTCACCTAAATAAACGGTACATGAAATGATTCGTGGTTTGGACATCTTAAACCGTTTAAAACAACTCTTCAGGATTTCTTGATTAAAAACATTATAATTATATCAAATATCCATTAGCCAAGGTTAACCAGTCTTATAATAAAAAGGAAGTTTTTTTGTATATTTCTTTGACGTTAGAACTCTTCTGGCGTTTTATATTAAAATAAATTCTAATGGAAATATAATAACAACAGGTTGTTAATAACACTATTTTGGAATGCTGAAAATAAAATGACTGTTCCATTGAATCACACTGTGGATTTTATAAAGATCCAAAACCAATAATGTATCGCACTTATTCGACAAATTCATAGTAAAAGCATTTTCCATAGCAACAAGAACACTTAGTTTTAATTAAATAAATATGGCCCAAAATATGGATTCCACCTCTTCCAATACTAAAGAACCTATGAAGAGTCTTAGGTTTACAGCAGATTACGACTTAGCCCTTCTAAGGGAATTTGTTACTTGTTGCCCTAAACCCATTGGCAGACGTTGAACAATAAAGCACTGGGAATAAGCACTTTAGCCCTTTAGTTTTGAAATACCTAGTAAACAAAACAATTTCAAAGTTTTAAATTCAAAGTTAGGTTAAGTTTAAATAGCGGACGCGACGCGATCAGAATTCTTTCCGATCCGATAACTATAAATGAAGAGAGTTAATACCACCTCACGTAAAGGAAATAACACCTGGCCTTATTAACGTCCATGCACGCTATTCGGTTTAGCGATATCTCTCTATTACGCTGTTTATTGTTATTTTACGCGAGTTTATTTTTGCGCACAGGAAATTTGACTCGTTTGCACATCGTCATAAAAAACAATTTTCGTACCACGAATTAGGGACAAGATTTTTATCTGTATACTTAGAGGATACCTAATCTGTGGTAATAGACTCTTAAACTTCGGATGCATTTAGAACTTTTTAAAGGTAGCATTTTAATCAGCATCAAATCGCTCAACTTTGCCTCCAACTAACTGAGCTCGTACATGTATAGTTTCCGAGATCTCAATGATTAGACTCGAATTTTGGACACCCTGTACTGTAAATATTCGTAAATCAGATCCATTCCTAAATAGTTTTAACGTTCGGATTATGTGAAAATCTACTATAGTACTAAAAGTATGTTGATTGTTATATATTTGTCAATTTTTTTGGTATCTTGCATGCAGATTGTGTGCTCAATTTCAAAGTGATTAACTGCTAATTTTTTCGTCAAAGATAACCACTCTTCTTATTAAATCTCGTTTATTAAATCATGTAGTTGACCTCTAGTTCTTCCGAAGATAAATCGGCTCTTAGATTGCAGTTGAAGGATCCATGATCATTGTGATCAAAATCTTCATCGGTTGCAGCGAAGAATAAATGATATAAAGATGAAGTCTTCAATATTATTTTGTGCGTTAGTTTGTTTTGTTCTGCGACAGGATTTGACAATAGGACAGAAAACAGCAAGGATCGTGGAATACAGGAATGAGAGGACAGATAATGGGTATTATTTTAAGTAAGTTGTATTTTATTGATAGTGAGTACTTAATAAAGTTAATTAGACTTATTTCAAACGAAAACAAAAATTTCAACAAAATTAATTATAGTTGATGCATACAACCGTCCTTATTAATAAAAAGAGATATTCAGGAATAATAAATACATATAATTTTTTCAACAGGTTTTACGATTATCTACAGTGTGAAGACTGTCCAGAACAATGAGTGAAAGAAATAATCTCTGTAATATTTACCTCCAATTCTTTTTTTGTTTGCAAAATACTTTAAGTCATTTTTACACAATAGTTGTAGTTTCCTTAGTAGAATGCTATCTATTTTTTGAAATTACATGCTGGATTTGTTATAAACTTTTGAATCTAAAAATATTAAATATTATTATATCTTAATCTTTACCAAGTGGTTTTCGAAATATGTTCACTTTGAGACTATATTTTTTATTTATTATAATCTGCCTCAATGTACAGGGTGAGTCAACGATAGAGTAAAGTCCATTATCTCATTTGTTTCGAGGTTTACAAAAAAATATTAAATATAAAAGTTATAGAGATGGCTAAGATACACATTTTAAAATTATTATACAGTATACAGGGTGCTTCAAAAAAGTGTGGCGAGTATAACATATGTTTTTTTAAATGCAACACCTTATTTTTTATTTTATTTTTAGATTCTGCGTAAAATTCCATAACTTTTTTATATATAATGTTATATACCTACAATTAATAGTTTTTGTTATATTTAAATTTGTTTAAACAAATGTTAGATTGCAGTGGGTTAAAAAATTGTCAATGATGGCATTGATTCTGAAGTTGGACAACTAAAATTTGGTAGGAGAATTTTATAGAAATATAGAAAAAGACCTATGTAAATATATTCTAGTTAAATGTTACAGGGTGTTCAAAATATATTTAGGAATTTGAACTACTTAAAATTAAGGAATTGCAATTTTTTTAAATGGTACACCCTATATATTATCATTTTTTCTGATAGATTTTTACCAAACTCTTCAACTTTTATTAAGAATGGCATATACCTATTTTTATTAGTCAGCGATTTATTCCATTTTTTTCTATTTTTACCCATATTTTTAATACAATTGCGCTATAACATCATAGTTACCATGACAAAAAGTAATAATTATCACAATATCATGTCTGTTAAGCAAGTTAAGAGCAAAATTTGAATTTTAGTTTAATTTGTTGTAATAAGTATAAATGGTAGAGATAATAGTTACAGATTTTCTTGAAATGAATTAGTCAATGTGATTGATATACACGGACAAGCTTAGAAAACCACATTTTTTGGTTCAGTACTATATATTATATAGTACTTTGCTAACTACTATAAGGATATAGATGTATAATATCTAGAAAACATCTTCAGTGTGTAATGGGACGGTTTCGCGACAGTAGTAATATTGGCTTTACCAAATGAGAAAAAACTTTACTGTATGTCGAAGAAAATTCATATATTAGTAGTCTTCAGCAATTAGGCAATCTAGTATTATCCTAATCTGTGACTATTCGCCCCGACGAAAAATCCCAATTGTCATCTTTCATAATATAGAAATACACCATGAAATTCACTACTGCGATTTAGTTTATTTGAGTAAAGTTAATTAATTTTAACTAATACCAGCAATTGTAACTAATTATGAAGCTATTTGTTAAAGGTAAGTAATAAATAGTTTTGTTTTGTCATGGCAACTATGATTTTATAAGGTAATTGTATTAAAAATATGGGTAAAAATTGAAAAAAATGTGAATAAATCGCAAACTATTAAAAATAGGGATATGACATACTTAATAAAAATTGAAGAGTTTTGTCAAATCTATCAGAAAAAATGATAATATATAGGGTGTCCCTTTTAAAAAATTTGAGATTTTTTAATTTTAACTAGTTGAAATTAATAAATATATTTTGAACACCCTGTATCATTTAACTAAAATATCTTTACATATATCTTTTTTTTCATCTCTATAAAACTCTCCTACCAATTTTTGGTACTCCAACTTCAGAAACAATGGCACCACTGACAATTTTTTACCACACTGCATTTTAACATTTGTCTAAATAAATTGAAATATTACAAAAACTATTAATTTTAGGTATATAACATTATATATAAAAAAGTTATGAAATTTTGCGCAGAATCTAAAAATAAAATAAAAAATAGGGTGTTGCATTTAAAAAAACATATGTTATAGCCGCCACACTTTTTTGAAGCACCTTGTATAGTTTATAATAATTTTAATATGTGTATCTTAACCATCCCTATAACTTTTATATTAAAAATTTTTTTGTAAACCTTGAAACAAATGAGATAATGGACTTTACTCTATCGTTGACTCACCCTGTATAGGCAAAGTATAGGTAGCTGTAAATTATAAAAGATATTGGATGAATCATCAGTAGATATAATATTTATCTCAACTAATTCAAATTTCACCTCCTGTTAATCATTTATCTCTGTTGTGTTAACTAATTATTATATAAAAATCCGTAATTATTGGATAATTTGCTGTTCATATAAGATTATTATGATTTATAAGTGGATAATCTGTATATATTTTTTGGTATTTTTTTTAAATAATAAATAAAAAATTTCTTAGAAAAATATTTAAAAATATATATATATATATATATATTGTTTAAAGCATACAAGTTTAAAACTATAAATTATTAAAATACATTGATATCCTTCAAATTGTGAATTAATTACCAAACCGGATACAATTTGAGATAAATCTAAATACCTATGCATAAGTTTTATTTTTAAACTATTTGGCCGTAAAACATAAAAAACCTCAAAAACGAACTATTTGTCTATACTAATATTGCCCCTGTCAATTAAAAAAAAACACTCAAAAATATCTGTAAACAACTGTATAACATTGTGGTAGGTATATTTCTTGAAAAATTTCTGAGTGGGGGGGGGGGTTGCCACTGTAACAGAACTTAAGAAAAATAAGAAAGGTATTTTTGTTTAAAATACTACTGAGTATAGGCAGAGGCAACTCTGTTATCTCTGGTATAGGCAAAGAATCAGTGAGGGATCGAGACTTTCTTTGAGGGAGATCGAGACTTTCTTTATGTTTTTTTTATGTAAAATATTATAATGTTAAATTAATTGTAAAAACTTAAGGTAATATAGAAAACCTTTTATTTAGTGGATTTAGTGGACTAAAACTAAAGACCTTAGGCAAAAATAAAACGAAAGATTATAATAAAATGT
Source organism: Sitophilus oryzae (assembly GCF_002938485.1). Classification (NCBI taxonomy): domain Eukaryota; kingdom Metazoa; phylum Arthropoda; class Insecta; order Coleoptera; family Curculionidae; genus Sitophilus; species Sitophilus oryzae. Next base: position 605,030 of record NW_022146045.1, read on the forward strand.
CTTGCTATATACAGGTTGAGTCTGAGATAAATGCAAATATTTCGACCATTCGAAACATTTCTATGAGGTTTTTTGCGATTTTTTTTTAATTTGGAATTTTTTGGAAAATGTCTTGCAATTTTTTTTTAGTTTTTAGGTAAAAAACATAATTTCTTGATAATATTTCAACATATATTTTTTTTTAAATTTACAAGAAAAAAACTAGAAAAGATTTTCATTTTTTTGGGCTCATTTGAAAAACGATAAAGAGAAAATATGTTTTTTTTATCGAGATCTACCAGCCAAGAAAATATTTGCACTTATTTAAGACTCATCCTGTATATATTGTAGTAGATTTGTATAATTCTCTGTTGTAGCATCAGTTTGTCATAGTAGTTGATAGTATACAAAAATCTAAATATATTACCATCAGTATAATAATTATCATTCTTGTGATAGGTTTGCAACTGATGATGGCCAAGTCAGAGAAGAAAGAGGGGAACTGATAACTAAGAACGGAGCACCTATCCTGTCAGTTCGTGGATTATTTTCATTTGTATCCAGCGACAAAAAACGGTACATAACCCATTACGTAGCCGACGAATTTGGATACAGGACCCAACAAGAAGTCAAATCGCTTATTCCAAAACAAGCAGTATCTGTATTAGCTGGAGGTGGTTTTAACATCTCAATATTAAGTTAAACTAAGTTTTATTGTATAAATAAATTTATTTAAACATTAGTTTGTATAGTACAAAGTAGTAAAAATATCACTAGTCTATTTTTTTATGTTTGCAATAAATATATGATTTTTAAGTTGTTTTTAATATAAAATTAATTAAAACATTGCTTTTTGTATGAGTAAGTCAGAAAGAACCGCAGAGTATGTTCTCTACTATGTGTAAAAAATGGGTAACAAATATATATCTGTATATATTTCAATGATATAAAATTTCTTTGTTTTTTTTTTCTTGAGAATTTAGCGAGAAATTCTGGACATTATGGCGAAGGAGACATTAAAATAATGATTTGCAAATTTTAATATTTTGGTGAAGGAAAATGAAATATTAATTTGGAAAATAATAGAAGTATACTTATAAGTTATAAGAATGATGTTATTTGTTTTCAATATAAAATCATTATAATATCTAGAGGGTAGAATATTCTCTAAATAATCAAAGTAAATTACAAGGTTACCTATTTTTGCTTTCTACACTTTTAAATCAATATTTAACTCGTTCCTTCTAAAACAATAATCCTTTATCGAAAAAAAACGGCGTCAGACACAATTGGGAATAGCAATCGATGGAACTTTGGCGAAATTAAGCACTAGACGTCACTACTTGGCCTGTATTCTTCTTTATTTTCTTAATAACCAGAATGTCAGTTGGCCTTAAGAAGGTTCTACTTTTTTTTGTATTGAGTAAAAATGATTTTAAAATGGTGTAGTTTTAAAATTCGAGAAAAAATAATTTAATATAGAATAATAAATAATGGAAGTCTGGAAACGTTCTATCCTTTTTTGATCTTTCTATAATTAGCGTTAATTTTGACGAAGTTTTATGTCAATTTTTAGTAAATGACATCTAGAGACTGACCTCGCCAAAAAATGATTTTTTTTTTCAATCACACGGTATAACTTTTATACTTCTTCGCTGAAAGTATGTCAACTATATAGAACCAGTAAGATGATAAATAAACGTTATTAGTGTTCATAATCATCTTAAAACATTAAAATACTAGATAATAATAAATTAAATAACTCTCAAGTACAAGTAAATTAATTAAGTTAAATATTCAAGTACAAGTAACAACCACATAATTTCTTGAAAGTGTTTCTTAGATAATTTAGTTTACATATATCGAGTTAACTACTATTTGTAATGTAATTAAAATATCGCTAACGAAAAATCTAGCATAGCAATTATATTAATGTCCTCCAATAGATGACTATTATTATTCCCCTCTCAGAGGTAAAAAAAATCTAATATTTTATCGAAATTATCAAATCCGCTAATATTAATGAAATTTATTCAGATAATCTTAATCCGTTTGGATCTTTATGTATTAATTTTTTAATCCTTTTTCTTTGTGTTTCATCAATGTCTTCATTGATGAAACAGATGACCTCTTAGGTCAAAACTGTCGCAAATTTTTACGTAAAATCCCATGTTCAATAATTATTGTGATTTACCTTGTTTAAATTATTATGAAACAGATTAATGGACTAATAAATTAGGATTACTTTAAATAAAAAAATCTTAAAGAGAGAAAAATTGTACTATGAAAAATAATAAAAATATAAATAACACATTGTGGGTATAGTTCATATCAAATATACTTTTAGTCACGTGATTAAGCTTGATAGGTACAGGGTGGTCCGAACTGTATTCCGGAAACTTTGGCAGTATATTCTACATAAAAAAAATAAGTAAAAAAGTTCATATAAGTGTATGTCTAAAAACGCTTATTTTCGGAGTTACAGGGTGTAGTTTCATTTTTGATTTTTTTTTTCAGGGGTAAGTTTCATTTTTATTTCGATTTTTTTCAAATAATTTCTCAGCTACGTCAGTAAGTAAAGTATCGTCAATATTTAGATGAAAATGAGTGTCTGGGAGTTTTTTAACATGAGAAATTTGATTTTGATGTCAATATGACTCCTACTTATACAGGGCGCCACCTACATATGTTTTAACCGATTTGAAGAGTAATAACTTTTAGTTCGTACCTGTATAAAACTACTGAGTAAAAAAATATACATTTGCAACCGTTTTTACGTAAAAAGGGTATATTTTTTAAAATATACAGGGTGTCCCAGAAATAATTGCAAGTATTTTAAGGGGTAGTAGATCTGGTCAAAAGGAACATTTTTTCTCTTTCCCGTTTTTCAAATAAGTCCAAAATAACCGAGTTATTTTACTTTGAAAATTTCCAAAATAAAATTTTGTTAAAATTTTGATCACTGGATCTTTTCTGGATTTTCTTTCATGTTAATTTAAGCTACTACCTATGTTGCTATATTATCAAGAAATTATGTTTTTTTAACTTAAAACTAAAAAAAAATCCAAAAATTTTTTAAAAAAATTCCTAATTTTTAATTTTTTTTTCTCAAAAAATACCGCATAGGCGAGTTTCTGAGGCCGCAATATACTACCAGTTAAAATACTTGCACTTATTTCTGGGACACCCTGTATATTGCAATTAACAACAAATTGCTAATACGATTAAATTAATTCGATTAATTTCTAATTCTTAATTAGTGACACTTCCAGTTTAACACGTTTATTTTACGTTTTGATCGATGATGCAATTACAATACAACAAAAGCAGAGCTTTTTGTCAAGGCTTTTGTTTGTCTCCTACGCACAACTTTTACGTAACAAAAAAATGTTATCGATTTCCTCATTTGATATCCATTCCCTTCTCAGAAAATATCCCAGATAGCAAGTAAGTTAATTAACAAAAATGATATGCAACTATGTGCCATTTTCAAATAAGGCAGCGACAGATGAACGTGTGGTGCATCTGAAGAATTATTAATATTAATATTAATGATTGTTCTTCTCAAGGTATACTCGTAAAAAATATGAATTTTTATAATATTGGTATTTATTATGAATCAGTTAAGAGTTTGAATATAATATTCTTAATATTAAATAAATTTTTATTTTATTTCAATAACAAACATGATAATTACTACCAAAACCCGACTGGAATATTCAAAAACAAAAAGCGCGTTTTAGGTATTTTTTTTTAATCAAATGCCCTTTTTGTAGACGTAACAATAATGTTACCTTTTATGATAACAACCGTCAATTTATAAACAGGTCAGTTAATACCCGGTAAAATACCCGGTAAAAGTAAATCTAAGATTCGCTGATAACATAGTCTTAATTATTGCCAATAGTCCTGAAGAACTACAAACACAAATTAACGAACTAAATACAGCCAGGAATAAATTAGGTCTCTAAACAAATTTAGCAAAATAAAACTATTGTACAGGGTGGTCGAAATTGGTCTGTTTTGCCAGAGAAAACCTATTTCCTGACTAGATAGAGCACAACCGACATATAGATGTCATGGGCTCGATATCTGAGACACGTAATGGCATAAACCACCTGTTGATATTTTCATTGCCAACTGAAATACGGGGTCTTTTTGAAGTTTATACCATTTTGAAAATTGCTTATAACTTTTTTATTTCGCGGAATAATAAAATTCTGTAAAAACGCACTTAAGACACTTTTTTAAGCACACTCAAGTGGCGTAGACATTTTTTTTCTACGCTTGCCTTTTTGTCAGAAATGGTAAAAAATATAATTTTTTAAATCGAAATCATAGTTGGCTATGAACTTAAAAAAAATGCTGGCGTTTAACACTTTCCAACGGTAGAAAGTTTGGGTATCTATTTCTAAGAATGGAAGAAATATTAGGTTTTTGATCGTTATATCGAAGCGGGCTTTGATTTTGTGTTGACCTATTTGTCTAATTATTTTTATCACAATTTAATATTCTATGTTATTATTTATCTGCATAATTAAAGACTTTCGAAAAGGTAATTAACGTTCTATCTATATTAATATTTATTAATATTAGTAATTACAATTGAAATCGATACAATAAACAAAGAACAAAACTAAAAAAAGTATTTTTTGAGTGACGAATATATTTTAGCAAAAAAAACATCAAAGATGTTCAAACTGAGCACCTTCTTGTTAAACATCTTTTGCGCACAGAGTTACAACGATTTATTAGGCGAACTGGTGTCCACAAGTCCAAAAAGCTTGTCTAGTAGCCTTCTGCAATTCTTCTCAATGTCTGTCACAATGGTTCTTCCCTTATATATAAGGTATTTTAATTTCCCCCTTAAAAAAGTCGAAAGAAGTTAAATCTCAGGCCGAGCAGGTTAAGATATAGGATCCCTTGGTCCAATGCAATTTTCTCTAAATTCTCCATTTAATAGTTCAGTTGTAACCCTTTAAAAAATTATATTTTTTATTATTTCTGACAAAAAGAACAAGCATAGAAAAAAACTGACTACGCCACTGGATTGTGCTTAAAAAAGTGCCTTAGAACGTTTTTACAGAATTTTATTATTCCGCGAAATACAACAGATATGGGTAATTTTCCAAATGGTAAAAAAATCAAAAAGACCCCGTATCTCAGTTGGCAGTGAAAATATCAACCGGCGGTAAACGTCATTAAACGTGTCTCAGAAATCAATCCCATGACATTTATGTCGGTTTTGCTCTACCTAGTCAGGAAATAGGTTTACTCTGTTAAAACAGACCAATTTCGACCACCCTGTATAACAAACTAGTAGACAGAAAACACATTCAGTTAAATAATACAAAACTGGAAATTGAAGAATACATATATTTGGGAGAACTAATACACAGCTCTGGATCTCTACTTCCAAAAATGAACGGAAGAATTAAGTTAGCATGGAGTACTTATGAAGGAAACTCAATCAAATTCAAATCTAGAATGCCACTTTATCTAAAGAAGAAAACATTTGACCAATGTGTACTCCCAAAATCATTGGCATATGGTAACACGACAGACTCAAGAATTAAATCACGATATGCGATTCCTGTTAGAAACCTTTCAAGAAAAACGAGATCGGTTTTTCGACCTAACTGGACTCCTCCCCAGACCATAACTGTTCCACCTTGATAAGGGTGCACTTCCTGAACATGATCCAACCGAATAAGATTTCCCAGTTCTCTCCATACCCTAAGCCTTCTCGAATCCGGATGAATTCCAAAGCGTGACTCATCCGTGAAGAGAACATTGGCCCATTGTTCATTCGACCACTGAACATGATCTTGAGTCCACAAATATCGTACTTCTCGATTTCCTCTCGTTAAGGGTTGAGCTCTCCAGGGGCGTCTGCTTCTTAAGTTGACCTCTCTTAATCTATTGCGAACAGTGTCAGGACTAACGGTTACATTATGTGTTTTTGGAGAATTAAACTAAGCTCTGGTGCTGTAAGAGTCGGTCGGCGTCGATCATTTAATTGTAAAAAATGATCTTGCTGAGCGGTAGTGATGCGATGTCGCCCTGTGTGCCTTTCAGCAACATCGCCGCTTTCACGGTAGCGTGCACTTAATCGCGATATTACACTTTGCGTTGTATTTAATGCTCTAGCTACGTCGATTTGGCGCATTCCAGCTTCGAGCATACCCATGGCCCTTATCATTTCGTCTCTGTTAAGATGTCTACGCTCCATAATGTCGTTTAATACTAAACAGAGTTATTTGAATGAATTCTTGCCAGTTATCATAAAAACATAGCCAGTACAGGTTAAATTCGAACAATTGATGCTAGGTGCTTTTTATATATTTGACAAAAAATGCACAAACACTTCTGCAAATATCTCAAATTTAGAAATATCTAGTGTGACTACTTCGTTTCAATCGAAGTAGAAAGAATCGGCCTACAAATATGTGGTTGTTTATTCAAAACATTTATTTTTAACTTTAATAAAATGATATCCCTAGATTTTTCCGGTGTGTGTATATGAGGGGGGTTACACCATAATTGGAAATGGTTTAATAAGCTGAGAATGATGATGCGATCAATAAATTTTGTCTGTCTATAATTACCGAAAATGAAAAACAATTATTAAATTTTAAAATCAAGTTGGACTGGTCTATCTAATACAGTCTTCACATGACAAATTATTGTCCATCGTTCTGAGGTTCTACTTTGGGTTTTACCAAAAGACAGCAGCATGGCGCCGGTCATCTTAAATCAGATTGCGACTAGACACGCTTGACAGGCCTATTAGACACGAGGAAAAATGACCACGTACGGATTGCAGCACCCGAAAGGAATATTATTAACCCAAAAGATGGTTAATTTATGGTAATAAAGCCCGATTAGATAACGCCGTAATCTAAAATAATCTTCTTTTAATCCTTAAAAATGTGTGCGATGTGCCCATCAAGTGGGGCTGTTATAGGCCGTATATATTAACGATTGATGCAATAAATATTTTAGTAGTAATTTTCACCATTTTCGTTCCTAATTTGTGCTGAAGACTTTTGGATAAGATTAGTTTCCTAGTTAAACATGCTGTTTGTGTGCAAAGTAAGTAATAAATTGTGAAATCAGAGCGGAAGTGAGTCATTCTTGGTGTTGTAGAAGATTTTGTAACAATAATAAAGAAGAAAAAGACTGTTTAAAGTGATAGAAATAAAATTTAAAGGATTGAATTTCTGGAAATTTTAGGATTAAAGGAAAAAATTGGTATGATAGAAATATAGCATTTTAATAATGTAATTTTAATTTATCAGAATATGTGTCTTCGATTTAAAGTGAGGCCTAAACTTAATTTGTACATATATTTATGATCAGTTAAAATCCTCTACTGAGGGACAGGAGGTTCAATATGTTTATGGATTGAGGAATACACTTTTAACCGGGTGCCAATAAAAAAGTTCACACTTGATAACGGTGAATGATACTTCTGACCGAAACGTTGTGTAAGCAAAATAAATAAAGAGAATGGAAAGTTCGAAACTCTTTTAGTTTTAATAAAAAAAATTGCCGCAAGTAGGGGTTGCCGCGATTTAAAGTGGTTCCTACTATTTTATGCTAGTCTGGCAACAGTGCGTCAGGAATCTGTAGCTCCTATAATAAAAAAGTGCAAACTTAAAATATGTATTAGGATGTATTTCAGGAAAATAGTTTAACTTCTGTAGACTACATAAAACTTCTACATGATGAGACTGGATCGCGACGATTTTTTTAACAATGAAACACCCTGTATATTCCTTTCTGATCACTTTACAGAATTCTAAGATATTATGAATTATTATGTTTTGATAGTTTTAGAAATATTGATAAATATAAATAAAAAAATACCGGGTGCGTCTTAAAAGTGGCTCACCCCTATAACTTTTTTATTTTTTTAAACAAAAAAACGAGATTTGGTATGTTAGCATATGACTTAAATTAGGATTGATTGACGTGTTCAATTCTTTTTGGTAACTTCCTGTTTTACCAGAAATGACTACAACTTTTGATTTTTAAATGGCATCCTCAGTATTTTTTTTTACTTTATTCGATAGAAAATGACATTCTGAATAGAATGACTTATCATATGTCAACTTTTGACATTCTCGTTTAATAAAAAATCGTACTCTAAATTCCAATCTAGAGCGCCATGTCTGTGTTAAAAACACTAATTCTTAATCAAGGAGCCTTGGTATTTCGAGTCAAACTTGGTATTTCGAGTCAAATTTTCGTTACGAACCGCAAGTTATAATTTTAAATAAATCATATGCGAAAATGTCAATAGTTGACATATGATATGTCATTCTATTCAGAGTGTTATTTTCTATCGAATAAAGAAAAAATGCAGAATGTGTTATTTAAAAATTAAAAGTTGTAGTCATTTCCGGTGAAACAGGAAGTGACCGAAAACAATTGAATAAGTCAATTAATTCTAATTGATATCATGTACTAACATACTAAATCTCGTTTTTTAACTAAAAAAATAAAGTTAAAAAAAAGTTAAATAAAAGTTATAGGGTGAGTCACTTTTGAGACGCACACGGTATATATATTTTTCAGCCTGTTAAAAAAAAGTATTAAAAATAGAAGAAATGTCCTAAAATCAAAACTATACTAGGAATTGTCTATAGTTGGTCTGTATCTACTTTGCTATAAATATCGTAATCTTAAACCGTACAGGGTGTTCAAAATTATATGCCAAACTTTTTTTTTCTCCATCTAAAAAAATAATATACAGTATGTTCTATTTAAAAAAACGAAGAAAAACTATTTTATATTTTAAAAAGTTTGGAATTTGAATTTTTCCAAACTCAACCTGTATGGTTTAAGATTACAAGCTTCTAACTAGTGTTGATTTGAGGGCATTCCTTCTATTTTAAATATTTTTTTTAAGAAAGGCTATTTTTTTTTATTTACTTATTAATATTTTTGAAACTATAACATAGTCATAAAAAATATCTTAGGGTTATAGTCATTCACACATAGCCTTTTACACCTTTTTGAGCCTAGCAAATGAACTAGATGCTTTACCTAGACCGTTATTCAAAAGCTACAAACATATCGATGAAAATGTGCATGAAAATTTACTTCCTAGCACACAGCCAGAGGATACTGGTACATATTAGGTACGGTATCAAGTTTATTATAATGATTTTCTTAGCTTTAAATAAAATGTTTTTAGGTGTTTGCGCGATGGTGTGATACTTACCACTTTTTTTCTCGCTAGCTCGTCTGTCAAGGCCGTGATGTGTCAAGGCCGCGGCTTGTCACGGCATTGAATATTTACTTCCATTGTGCATAAAGAAGTGATCTTGATCTTACCCATTTATATTTAACTGCAATTCTTAAATATTTTCACGTCTGCGATCATCTAACAAAAGTTTTCCTCTTTTAGACAGTATACCAAGTTAATAGAAACACACTAATATTGTAGTAACATTTAAGGAACTACTGGTTGATACGTGTCGGTTTAGAACCAGTCTCCCCTATATCTACATATTGAGCAATATTTTCATTTTTTTATTTATTTTATTGGAAAACTTACTCATCCCTATAAAATTAATAAAACAGAATGTAAAGAATTTGTTTACAGCAATAATTAAATATTATTAGAGTGGTTTGCAATGACTTTCTAAAAGATATATTATGTACGTTCCATCACTTTATGCTAAAGGTCCAAGAAGAAAAACTATTGCGTTGGAGGATGTAATCATAAAAAGATTATCATAAAATTTATTATTATTGATTGATAATAAAAAATTAATAAGCACAGATAAATTTATTAAAAGTAGCATTTTTTCAAAAATAACTTTTAACCGCTAATAAGGAACAAATATACAAATTACAGGTGTCATCAGGCATACAGAGATTAGAAGGACACGGAGGGCAATAAAAGTTTAGTTATTCAGTTACCAGCTATGATAAAAGTTTTGAGAGGTGTAGAAGTAACCAGAAAATACGATTTGATTTTTAACCTGTTATTACTATTCCTCGTTTCATTGCTCTGTTAGTTTCTCTTGTCTGTAGTAATATCTCTCTGTTAATAATATCTCATATACAAATAGTAGGTGTACTTCAAATTTTTCTAACTAACAAACACACTAGAGATCGGTAGGTCCGTAATTTAAGAGTCGGGTCCAAAGTTACATCAAGCTTCATGGACCTACATCCAGGTTCCAGTTCTGCCGGATCTGTATCAGTCTAACCTTTAATTTTAATTTAACTAAATTTTGTTTTGCATAAAGCAATCCGCGTTCAAAAGATTGGTAGTCCATTAGGGAAATCTCTTGTTTGCGTTTTGAAAGAAAATGCTTGAAGAGAAAACATTAGCAAGTCATTTTCGACCGTAAGAATTCAGCCAAAGTGTTTTACAAAATAGAAATAAAATCATAAACAAAACATTTCCTTTTGATATTAAATCAGGTTCATTGTATGCAAAACGACCTCGCACGCTAATGGAAAATTGAGATGGTCTTTAATCAGATTTGGTTTTTCTTATTGTAGTACCGCTATCGGTACGATTGAATAATTCTACAGATTACGTAAACGTTTAGTCGTACCTGGGAATTCGAAAAGTATGCTAATTAAATGCGTGACATGAGAAAAAAAATCTATATTAAATGATACGGAATCATACATCGATCATATTTTGTAACAGTTTATATTGTTTTGACTGTGACTCACCCTGTATCAAATATTGCAAATTTTAGTAGGCTGAACCTTGAAAAACGTATCAAAAAGTTTCGACTTTAGAATTTTGAGAGAACTTAAAAATAAGCGGCAAGTTTAGTTTAAAAATCATACTTCAAAACCCACTCGGTACATGATGACATTATAGTATTTTTGGAATAGGAATTTAATAACAAATCCACCGAGCTAAAAATGTATAACTTTCCATTTAAAGATATACAACTTTACTTTGCAGATCTGTTTGAAACACCTGGAATATTTGACAAAAATATTAAAATATGAGCAGTATTGCCTGCATATTTTATAAAAAAGATTAAAGTTTTCAATCCAGAAACGCGATATAGAGGTTATTCGAAACACGGGGTCACCCTGTATGCTGTATATTCCAACAAATATTTTATTGAAAGAAGTTATAACATTGTATACCGTGTGTTTCTCAAAAGTGGCTCACCCCTATAACTTTTTTATTCTTCCAGATAAAAAAACAAAATCTGGTATATTACTATATGACATAAATTAGGATTGATTGACGTATTCAATTGTTTTCGGTCAGTTCCTGTTTCATCGAAAATGACTTTAACTATTGATTTTTAAATAGCACCCCAGCTATTTTTCCTTTTATTCAATAGAAAATGACAATCTGAATAGAATGACATATCATATGTCAACTTTTTGACATTTTCGCTTAAAAAATATATATTTTTAAATCTAGAGTGCCATGGGTGTGTTAAAAATACTAATTTTTAATCAAGGATAGAGAAGGATCAAAAGAAGGAAATAGATATGTAAATATCTATTTATATATATATATATATATAGATTCTTTCTAGTCATGAAGCTGATTATTGTAGCGCTGTATCATAGGGAGGTAGAGATATGCCATTTCTGCTAAAATTTCTTAACTTGCTTAATTTCTTAACTTGATGGAAAGCAAAACGTATATTGTACTTGTAGTTTTTTCCATTAGTTTTATAATTAGCTTCTTTTTAATTAAATTTCAGAAATTTTTAGTATGTTGCAATATATGTTTGTGCGTTCTTCTGAATTTATTACTCACTATTTAATTTAACCTATTTCTTCATTACATGGCTATTTATCTCAATTATGTCAATGTCTACCAGATACTTATTCATTTTTAAGATGAAATGAAGATTTTGCCTAGAGAATGCTAATAAAATGTAGATATTATAAATTCTTACAATTTAACTTTATAATAGTAAAGTACAAGTCATTGTATATACAATACAATACCAGTCATTATCATAAAATTAAAATATTAAAAAATATATAATAATAATAATAGCTCCCGTATATACCGTTTGACGCCTTGGGAGTAGCAAAGTACAGCTTGCCATACTAGAGCCGTTCCGTATACAAGGAAGGTAATGTGGCTAGCACTACGCTTCAACCGCCTATTATTACCTCAGGATTGTGAATCCCAAGTACTCATTTAAGGCTGAGTCGACCTAGGTACCCAAACTATTTTTATTTTAATGAAAATAGTCGGTAATAAAAATAAAAACCAAACCAAACCAAACCCACTACCTTGAGATTGGTAGACGAGAGCCTATACCTCTACGTCACCAGGCACCTATAAAAAAATATATATATTTTTAAATAATTTTCTTCTATTTTCTTTTCCAGATTCTTATAGGAATATGCCTTTTCGGTATAGTATGTGCAGCAGGCGATGAAGCAAATGCTACAATACTTGAGTATAATTATGAGAATAAAGGAAATGGATCTTACAATTACAGGTAAGGTAAAACATGTCCAGAAATCTTTAAACTTCATTATAAGTGTTGAGAAATCTCTGAAACAATTGCAATTTACAATATAATAAATAAAGTCTGTAAACTAATACCGTATTATCGAGAAAAAAACTGCGTCAGCGATGGGTATGAAATGAAGATAGCTGTCATATTATATGTAAATTTATATGGGGGGGGGGCAGGTTATTTCCTATCCTCCTCTGACAACAGATGTACTTGTTGGCTGAGGTACCTGTGAGGTGGAGGCTGGAAAATCTGTCTTCATTTTCTCCACCTCTTTAACTTGGTCTCTTCTTAGACCTGATACCGGTGTTGTCCCGAATCTATGATGGAGGATGTACCCCTCTTTCTCTATTGCTTCCTTGGATTTGAGGTCAATTTCTATTGTGGGGGCCTCACTGCGTGACCCTCCTCGGTCGAGTTAATGTTCACCAATTCGATATACTTACATTGGAATTCTGACACTGGTTAAGCAGAAGAGAGACCGTGATAATATAGCTGTAAAAATGTAATACTAAAATCATCTTTTCTCTATGAATATCTAACCTACCATCATTGTGAATCACCCTGTACATGTACCTGTTATCTAGGATATCTTCCATAGAAAGTAGTAACGATAAATAATAGATAATCATAGCGCAATCAATCATAACTTATAAAAGCGCAGTTATAGCCTTTATTTTTACATTCAGTGCCAATAAAAAGTTAAAAGTATGTAAATAATTGAAATCACATCACGATTTTACACCTTTCATTTGAAGATGTAAAAAGAAGTTAAAAAAAACTCATTGTCTTCTTGTGACATATACAGTTTAAACAATGGCATCCGAAGAATCTATTTTTGCGTGAACTAGCAAATCATTTTAACAATGTGTATGACTTAGTTTACTATTTCAAATTCTTTCAAAATGTCATCACACTTGCCTCTTTAAATATCATCCTATTCGACCATCAGGATTCCTCTTAAAAAATATGTATAACCACGCGATATTATACAATTGAAGATAAAATAAAAGCAGTGTCATTGTTTTTTTTTCCTCTCTAGTTTCAATTGGTACAGTTCTAGGAATTGAAAGACAAGGCTGTTCATCATATATCCTTTTTATAAATATATTAATTTAATATGCTGAGAAAATGTTAAAGGTGTTTTAAACCATCGTGAATGTTTCCTTATCACGAAATGTAGAAGCTGCCTAATGTCACGAATTAGGCTTGAATTATAGATAATATTAATGTCTATGCATATTTTTCATATTAAAGCAAGGTTGACTTGCATTCAAAATTTACAAAATTGTATTTTTTTAAATATAAACTAGCCCCCGGCATACCAACTTGCTGTAGCTATTTTAAAAATAAATTACTAATATCTATCTGTCTAATTAATATAGAAAACAAATTATATTTAGATTTGCAGTAATAATTACGTTTTTAATGTATAGGTTAGGTATTTGATACACAGAGAATCCGGAGAAACGTGTTAAACAATATTATACAAAAATATTTTTGTTTTAAATAGTGAAAAATATAAATAATTTATATCCAAGGCAACAATTTATATGCTTAATTTATTTAGAAAAATAGACATTTTTGTAAATAAAAACTTTAACTGACTACATTCTCCCATAATGAAGATGACAGATAACCTTATCACGGTACATATTACTTGACGAAATTAAACTCTTATAGGTAGTTAAACGCCAAATCATTTACATACCAACATTCAAATATTATTAATTCGAGAATTGCTAATAGAATGATTAAAATTATAACAAATTAAGAAATTATAATTAACAATTTAACATTTTCATAAGATGGTGCAAGAGAAAACTAAATAGAAAAGTTATATGTCAAGGTATAAACAATTTCGAGATGATACTTAAATGCGATTATTACTTTGAAGAGTTAGATAGTTGTCTACTTCCAATAGATAAACATATCGAACTATTTCTAGGATAATATTTAAATTTAGATGTTGTAATTAATATTTCTGCCTCCATAAATGTATACATATATTAAAAAAATAATTTTAATTTTAAAATAATCAAAAAATATATATTTTTTATAACTAACACGAGAGGAACAAAATCGAAATTATAAAATAATTTCACATCTTAGATTTTCTCAAAGATATTTAACTATCTTTGGATTTTCTAATGTTGTATTAGTAGCATTACACACAAATACAATGAACAATAATTTTTGATGATGTTTGTTAGACGTTATTAAAATACTAATAATACATAAAATTGATTAAGTGGAGCAATGCCAAAGAATTCCTACAGAAATCTCTAACCAAGGTTGCTCATCTTTGTTTATTTATATTTTCAAATGGAATTTCCATTAAGCTAACAATATTTGTTTGCAAAATCAGGTAGATTGCGAAATAAAAGATATTTCATAATTTTAGGGTAGGATATTATAAGAAACATTTAAAATTAATTGATCAAGGACATTGCATTAATTTTTCAACAGAATTCATTAAACTGAAATATACATATATATTCGTATAGATAAAAGTCAAGATCGTAACAAATTTTGACAGACAAAAATATATTTTATTTTGTATTAACAACACCATGAAAATAATTTAATATGTGTTTCTGAATAAAATTTATAATAACTTATCAGGAAGTTATGCCTCTCCTATAAAATATTTGTTCATATAATTCCGCATTAATAATTACAAATGTCAAAGTTGTGATAAGACAAATAACTAAACAATTTATATGTAAATCTATAATCCTACATTGAATCTACGTTGAAATTATCTCAATAATGTATGAAATTTGTAGTTTACTTACTTATTGTATTAATATTTATTATTTCGTAATACTAATTGCCATTATTTTATTTGTAAAACTATTTTTTTTGCTTAAAAATGCAAGATTATATTATTTTTTCCATAGCAACTGTTAAAATTGCCTTATATCTATCAAAAATAGTAGATAAAATAGTACTTTAACCTCAAGGGTAGATTAAATGATACCGTATGATCGAAAAAAAATGGCGTCCAGTTGGCTTGGAAATGACGATCGATAACATTTCCCATATAATTTTACATATAAAATGACAGCGATCTTCATTTCATAGCCATCGCTGAGGCCTTTTTTATTCGATCATACGGTACTTTAACAGCGAGGATAGGTTAAAAACTTTATTTCTTCTCGCACGTTTTTTTATTGCTTCCATTTTTGAAAATTTTTGTATTCCTTTTCATAAGTTATTCGGGATTTAAATGGAAGTAGTTTGGATATGGCGTTTGTCGCCTCAACCTGAATATCTGTTGGTAATTTACTTATTTCGTTTTGAGCCATTTCTGGCTCCAATTCAATCAGCAATCGACACGAAAGAGAATTAAAAAATATTGACTCAAAACTGACAATTAAAGAAACAGCTTTATTCATTTGTCAAATTACATAGAAACCAACGCCAACCCAGCACAATATTTTTTCTTCTCGTAATAAATTCCTTGAAATAATAATGTCTGAATATTTTTTAAAACGTAACTCGTTATGGAAAAAAATATTGTTTTATACACGACGATAAAATTGCATTATCGTCTCCCGAAATTAATTCATCGCTCATTAATTAATCTTAACATTATTATTATTAAATACCATTTTATCGTCTTGTATAAAAAAAATAACTATTTTTCTCCAGTTTTACTTTTTTCTTGTACTTTACAGTTATGAAACCAGCAATGGCTTAAAAAAAGAAGAATCAGGAAACGAAATCCCTTCAATCCACGATGAAGCATCCAATGCAGCGTTTGTAAAAGGCTCATTTTCATATACAGGGGCCGATGGAGTAGTATACGAAGTTAAATACACAGCAGATGAAGCAGGTTTTCATCCTGAAGGAGATCACGTAAAAGTAAGCGAACAATTTTTTAGCTTTTGTGTTAGATAAATCAAACCAGTAAATACTTTTTTAGATTCCTCCTTTTACACCTTGGGTCCCTGGGCAACCCATAGATAATGGACAATACATAGCTGATGATACTGGACGATACAAACCAGATAATTCGGGAAGATATACACCTGAAGATGATATACCAGCCGCTCCAGAAGAGGTTATACATATTAAGTGTTTAAAATGAAGTTTTATTTATCATTATTTCTTAGTATATATTATAATAATATATTCTTTATCTAGGTACAAGAAAACTTCATATCCGGCGAGAGAATCTTGGACGAGTACCGAACGACTTGCAAACCACCTACAACTGTAACTGAGAAGTACCTTCCAACAGTTGAACCGAACTATATCTCAGGAGAAAGTATTCTGGATACCTTCCTACCAGCCAGGAAACCAACAGAATCTAATACCATCACTCCAAAATATCTTCCAGCCACAAGTCCCCAACCGCTTAACCCTTACTACTCTGGAGAGAGCATTCTTGGAGATTACCAAAAATACAAAAGAGTTACTCCAAACGATCTCCCACTATCAGTTAGCTATTCTAGAAAACAGGAACTAACTTTAAGTAATGATATTCTAAAGAAGGCGTACTTTAATAAGCCAACTCCACATCCAGATATTTTGTTACATTCAGCTCCTACTGAACGTGTAAGGATAATTGATGGAAGTCCTTTACAGAAACATGTTGCAGCAGCCAGTGAAAGGAAATCTACATCTGTTAGATTTACAGGACTTAGGAGCAAAGCTAAAGCTTACTAATATTGAACTGTAATGTCTTTTTGGTTCATATACAGGGTGCATAAGTATACAGGAGCTATTCTTTAAATAATTTAGAAAAGAAACTTTCTTTCAATATACAGGTTGTTTTCTATTATGTTCTCTACGGGTATCTTGGAACCTATTGAGCTAGAGACTGCCTTTCGGATTTTTTGGAATAGATTATGGCTTACTAGATATTACGAAATATAAAACAAATTTCGGCTATTTTAAAAATGCTTCCTAATTCCATTATAACCTATTTTAGACAAAAAGTTTTCAGATGAAAGTTGTAGAGAATTACATCCTTAATGCGTCTGTATCTGTATTTTTACTAAAGCATGTCACTTATGACATATGACATAAATATCATGTTTTTTTTAAATGGAAACCACAGTTGGCCATGACTTCATAAAAGGAGCCATTTTTAAGCTTTCCATTGATATTAGTCATAATATATTTTTTTTTCAAAAAAGTACTGAGTTATAGCCAATTCTTGTGTTTTTTGACTGATTTCACTTATATAAATAATAGCTTATATCGCTGCAAGGCGTCATTTTTAAGACGTTTTTTATGAAGTCATAGCCAACTATGATTTCCATTTAAAAAAAAGCATATGTTTGTGTCAAACGTCAAAAGTTACAGGCTATAGAATAAAAAACGTCTCATTAGGGATGTGATTATCTACAACTTTTATCTGAAAACTTTTTGTCTAAAATAGATTATAATGGAATTAGGGACAATTTTTAAAATAGCCAAAATTTGTTTTTTTTTCAAATATCTAGTAACTATCTATCCAACTTTTTCAAAAAAAAGGCGAGTATGTTTATTCCCACGAAACTGCAGTTCTTTTCCCATTGAAACATTGACTCTCTAGCTTCACTGGTTTCCAACATACCCATTACGAACATCGTAGAAAATTCACCCTGTATATTAAACATTATTAAAAAGAATTATTTTGTTAAGCTTTATACAGAAACCAACACTTAAATTCTATATTCCTAATAGTTTTAGTTATTCTAAAGTAAACTACCTAGTCATTATCTTTATATATATTTTTTAAATAATTTTGCAAAAATATTTACTTTGACATGGTGTCGCAAACCAAACGTAATGATTAAAACTCGAAAAACACAAGAGACACATCACTGTTAAAATAATTCCAAGGTTCTGCTCCCATTTCATCACAACTCTCTTTCCTGGCGTATTTCAAATGATACTTATATTCAGAAAAAGATGGCAACATACTAAAATTATAAATGGTATTCATTGTCTGAAAACGAAGACAGGAAAGAAAGTTTGAGTTCGAGTTTCGGTTCTTTCCGAAAATCTTCAGAACAATTCACGTGGGCACACACGTGAAGAGGTATTTTTAAACGATCTGTCCCCCTACTCTATAGTTTCTTTACACTTTAGTTTCGGAGATATAAATTTAATTGGACCTTTTAAAAAAATGATTTTTTTTCAACAACTATTTGAGACAGAGTTTGCCTAAAATTATTTTTATAACTACTACTACTACAACTGGGTAAATGAATTTGTAGATATATTACGACATTTCTTGGAACTTTAGTTTCGGAGATATAAATTTAATCGGACCTTTTAAAAAATTATTTATTTTTTCAGAAACTATTTGAGACAGACTTTACCAAAAATGCTTTTTATAACTACTACTGGGTAAATGAATTTGTAGATATAGTACGACATTTTTTGAAACTTTAGTTTCGGGAGATATAAATTTAATCGGACCTTTTAAAAAAATTAATTTTTTTATTTAAGTAATAATAATAATATTAATTATAATTTAACTAAATTTTCATTAATAATATTTTAGTTGAATCTACAGTTACACATTTGCTAAAATAAGGTTTTATCGTTGGTTTTATTAAAAACATTTTTTACAACAAATTATAAATTTTAAAATTATAAGAGGCATCATTATTAAGCAGAAAATATTCTATTCAAGGATGATTAAAGAAACAAAAAAAATAATACCACTTCTGATATATAATTTTGCTCATTATAACAATTCTACATATACAAATCACTCATTACTTGTTTTACTAAACCATTACATTATCATTAACACTAAGAATGTATTGCCATATAGTAATTCGTTAACAATCATGTTATTTCATTAAGTCGTTTCATGTTTGTGATGTTATCTGTTTTATTATTATTGTTATTTCTTCATCAAATTTTATTTTATGAAATAAAGATTTATTTTTTGTAATAAAACACCGTTGTATTTCTTTTAATCGAATCGTAAAGTTTCAACTAAAAATCTTTGAATAAAGGATTAGCTATAGAACATAACATACTAAGCATTTCATTTATTATAAGGTTTTTATACCTTTTGACATATAATGTAATTACCTCGTTGAATTAATAGAAAATACTCAAGCATCAGAGTAATTTCACAACTAAATTTCGTGACCTATTGATCTATGAAAACTATTTACTTATTATATTTATGCCTAAACTGACAATAGCCTTTTCATATGTTACTCGATTTGGTAAAATTTCTAATTTACCGGTAATTACGGTCATAAGCAATTTGATCATTCATCTACAGGCAAATTTCAGAGAGATACATCAAAATTTTTATTTCGTAGGTAGTACAGTTTATATAACAGAATTTTATTAAGTTCAAGCCTATATAGAGTTTGTTTAAGTATATATTAATTTATCTATTTATTTCAGCAGGTTGAATAATATAAAAATAACATTAAACCATACCCGTAATTAAAGTATATGTAAAGGTAATTAAAAAATTGTTTATTTCGGAGATAGGGGGTGTAGAAGTTTCAGTTTATTTCGTTTTTTCCAAATAATTTATGAACTATAGTCGATATTTGAATGGAAATTGGTGTCTGGGGGTGTTTTAATATGAGAAATTTGATTTCGATGTCAATATGAATCCTACTTGTAGGGGGTGCCACCTACAGGTTCTTTAACTGTTTTGAAAGTTAATTTCAAACATTAAAAACATTTCAAATTTATTTTTTCAGTCTAATAACTCAATGATGACATGTATTGACTATTTTTATTCCAAATATTTTATAAACCATTACTTGTAACGATTTTTACCAAGAGACTTTTTAAGTAATGGCGGAAATGTATGTTTTTACACTCAGTAATTTTATACAGGTACGGACGAAAAGTTATTACTCCTCAAAACAGATAACAAACACATAGGTGGCGCCTCCTTACGAGTAGAAGTCATATTGACAGTGAAATAAAAAATAAAAGCATACACGTCAAAAAACTCCCACACACAAATTTGCATCCCAATTTAGACTAGATCAGATATTATTTGGAAAATCCCGAAATAATTACTTACTAATTTTTATCTGCAGAATATGCTGCCGAAGTTTCCCGCATAAAGTTCGGACCACCCTGTATATAAATAATATAAATATGTATAATAATCTTTTATAAAAAATATAAATATTTTCAGATTTGCATTAAGTAACATTAATGTAAAAAAATTACACTGCTTGTCACTTGTTGTTTCAAATATTTTGAGGGTTTTAACTAAAATACATGTATAGAGCATGTATTTAAAATTTAAAATTCTCAAAATTCTTGTATAAAAAAATATTCTCAAAAAAGATTTATAGCATAATAAAATTAATTTTATTATGCTCTATTATTTCCAAATAAAGCATACATTCTCTAACAAGTCTTAGTGCCAATTACTTATGATCATCCTATCTTAACAAAATATCAAGTATCAAATAAAGTAGTAGGTAGTTGGCTACTAGCTAGTAACAAAGTAGCGATAAATTTAATGATAAGTATAGTATTTATTGTTAGAATTGATGTTATTGAAATTGATGTTATTTATTGTTAGGGTGGATGTTTAGCCAATTTTCCTGTTTTTATTTGTGCTAATAATATTATGACCAAACCAATTTTTTGACGCCTTAACAAAATCTATTTTAAGTTATATCTATATAATTTTGCAAAATATTACCAAAATATTTCTAAATTGTAATATGTTGAAAGCACATCCAATTTCTTTACAGATTGTCCCCTGCAGATATTAGTCCCGAAGTCTAACATTTCCTTATTTTCTTGTCTGTATATTTTAAGTCTGTATATTTATTTAAATTTATAAAACTGTAATTTAAATTAAGAAAGTTTGATGTATTGGTATAATTTATTCGAAGTACGAGGGACGGTCAAATATAGCACAACAGAATTTTTATTTAATAAATTTATTTACAAATGGCATTTCTAATATCTCCATCTGTATACCTATACAATAATATAATTTTTAGCAGAGAGGAGGAATTAGGAAAACATTCTTCATCTAACGTGCTATGTTTGTTTCCTTCTTATTCAATTTAAAATTTTTCAGCAATTTTTATGGGGCGGTTCAAACTTATTTATTATCTTTTCTTTTACTCCATTTAACATAATATTTGTCTCCAAACATTACAAAAATATTAATTTTCGCGACGTAATTAACAAAAGAAAAAAATAATTTTAACACTTATAGATATAAAAGTAAAGCACTTTTATCGTTGAGGTTTTTTCGCAAAAAAAAAACAGATGGTAAAAATCGTTCATTTGCTTTTAAATGTTCCTGTATATTTTAAAAAAAGTTTTAGAATGGCCTGTTCAGCGTTTTTAAATGTTTTGGCCTGTTCAACAGTTTTTAAATTTTCAAACTTGAATAACTCGGTTATTTTGGACTTATTTGAAAAACAGTAAAGAGAAAATCTGTTTCTTTTGTCGAGCCATGAAAATATTTGCACTTATTTAAGACTCACCCTGTATAATTACCTTACAAAGTATTACTTTTACATCTTTTTATATTATTTGCAACGTTTGAGAAATTGCTTAAAAATTATTTGTGACCTTTGAAAAAAATAGCGTGTATTAGAGTAAAAATGACTTTTTGAGCTTCGCCCGTAATATCGTCCATCAGACGTACAGCCTCGCCACAAAGAGTATCATTTTTACTTCTAATAAAACAGTATACTGTTCCCATGAATATGAAAATCGAAAGGAGAAGATTAATTCTATTTTAGTTTTACCATTAATGAAATACATCCATCCAAAAGACACGATTGACAACTGAATATCTTAAATGAAAACTTAAAGAGAATTAAAAAAACCTTTCAAGTACGATTAGTTCTAAAAATGTCTGCTGCTCATCGGCGATTTTATCGTCTTATTTTTGCATCTTTGCATCTTTTTCAATTGTAGCTTATCTGCCTAAGCAAGGCCATTTTTTAGGTACTAATATATTTCAAAGAGACGATAATCAACCCTGACAAACTCATAATTATGTTTGACTCTGCTTGATTGAGTTTTACACCTTTGTTACAAAATACACCCTTTTATATTCATTTTGATTTTATACCAAGATATCATGCACTATTCTGTTCTTTGCAACGAGAAAAAAAACGAAAATGGTTTATATTCGATTAGCCCTCGTAGATAGATGTAATTCTATGTTAATTTTGATTTAAACGATTGTATTTACATATTAAAGAGTTTAAAACACTTCAGTCTTTCACAATAATGTAAATTCCATCTTGTAAGTATTATTGTTTCATTTTAGATTTTAATGTAATAGTTGGGAGAAATCCTTTTATATAATTTTTTTAGTTAGTTTATATTTTTAAGAATATATTTTTAATCAGTAATTTTATTGCTACTTTATTACAAAATAGTAGCTAACTAGCTACTACTTTATTTAAGATTTAAGACGTGTTATTTTGTGATGATACCAGCATACCTACCATTATTTTCTGTATATGTTACGGTTAAGGTCTGATATTCGGTTAATATCGACATTACCCGGTTAATCTCGAGAATAACACACAACAAAACAACCAAAAACAAAATCAAACCCAAACATTAACCTGTTAATGTCGACATTAACCGTAACATATACATGGTTAATTTTGAGGTTGGATATATGGCTAATTTTCACTAAAATACATTTATAGAGCATAATATATCAATAAAAGCGATCAAAACAAAATCAAACCAATAAAAGTGCCTAAAAACAACAAAATATTGCGCATGGCAGATTTGTATATAAACCCATCCATAGTTAACTTAAATTAATTAAAAACATTTTTTAGTAAAAAATATGATGTTTTTTCGACCTCTGTCAAAATCCTCCTTGAATCGTTGTAAAATACTATAAAAATCATTAAGCAAAATATACGTGTGTCCGTAAAGTAACGGATAAATTCATTTAAAATTCAACTGTTTTTTTTTTGAAAAACGCTCGGACACGTCAATCTTAGTTTTTAGTGGCGCGATTTTTAAACTAATTTGCTATTATACAGGTTGACCCAAAAAAAGATATCACGTGACACTTCAATTTTTTAAATGGACTGCCCCGTATATTTTGATGAATATGTATATGTGGGGTGTATATAAGTGTCGCGTGATATCTCATCAAAACTGTTCCTTGTCATTTGAGGAAGTGTAATTAACCAGAATTAACTGAAATTTTTAAAGATTTCTACCGCACCGACCCACAGTGCTTCGTCCCATGGACAAAAATCGAAAAAAAGTTAAAATTTACTAATATCTGAATATATAATTTTATACTTATAGCAATGTTCAACCATCCTGTATATTATTTTTCATAAACAGCGTTTTTTGTTAGCAAATATTTTCACTAAAAATAAATTTTGCGATCATTATCTTATCAGTGAAAAGAATAACATTCATAGTAGTTCTGTATATTATGGAGTTAAACGGTACGTACTTAATTGAAAGCCACTATGGATATTGTTAAACAAGGTATGTGCTTTAAATTTATTTCTAAACAAGTTCGTGATTGTTTAGTTTTTATTTATTTTTTAAGATGATTCTTAAGTGGGTATAAAAATTTTACGTTTTCAAACTACAAAAAGGCATTTAAAAAAAACATATCAAAACATATCGTATTTATTGAATATATGTGTTTTCATATTCATACACTTTTAATTTTTGTATAGTTCACCTGCGTCTGCTTGCGACGAACTTTATTTTATAATACTTTTCAGATGGAGTAAAATTGATAAGCAATGCCGATCTGGTTAATACTTGGCTTGATCATAAGGACAAGAACTCAAAATTATTTGTATTTCAAAAAATGTGTTCTTTATTGGATATTGATGAACCTTCCAGTCAAATGAGACACCACTTGTGCCTGAAAAAGCCCACTATGTTGGAGCGAAACGTCGCTTAAAAATTTTCCAACTTTCAATTTATTATAAAACCTCATACCCAAGAAAAGGAAAAAATAACACATGGATGTGGTCTATTAAAGAGGTAACTATTAATATCCGAACCCCTCATACCAGCAAGAAGAACAGTAACAACGCGAAAAATTAACTTATTAGAAAATGATGTACAGAAATATCTTATATATGAGGATACTTCATCTACCTGTGATTTGGATACTATAAATTTGGAAGATTCTGTCAGCAGTGATTCTTCTGAATCAGAGTAGTTACGATCTATGCATTTTGTTGTCCTAAAGTAAATTTATAGTATCTTAAGTTTTTTTTAATTAAATATAACATTAATGTTTCTTTTTCATTAAAGAAAAACATTTTTATCTTATATTAGGCTTATACTGTAGGAATCATGTTCTAATGTTATTTCAATTCTTTTTTATCACAGGGATTTATTTAATACTTACACCGTTTTCATACTATAAATTATTATTTCCTTAGATGGAACACAGCTCCAACATTTTTATTATTTATAAGATTTTTTTCATAAACGTGGGACTAAGAACATCATCATTTAGTACAATGAGAGTAATCATCATTTGTGTCAAATAAACCTAGTTTGAATAAATTGCCTACTATAAAAGAGAAGTTTTGCATTTTTGTCCTCTAGAGCCATATGTTCGAAGCACTGTGCGACCGCCCCAAATTACTAGATCATTCATCTAAAATCTTATTGACATTGTAGGAGTATAGGTTATTCGGAATCTCTAGCCACGCTTTTTCGATTAAACCCGTTATCATACATAATATGAAGACGACTAAACGAACTGCATATAATTATGTAAAGGTGAACATGATTGTATATATATATTTTAAGGTAACCGAGGATAATCTGCCAGTGGTTCTTTCAACATCTCCAATGAAGGCGGTGAGTTTTTAGATCGTTAAATTCGTGTGCGGTGTTCAGTGTGTGATATAATCGTCGGTAGCGGATTTGGGATTACAGAAACCTTACACCTTAAGTTGTTACAGTCAAAAAAGCGGTTATAATTATAGTTTTAATTAGTTAATTATCAATCTGTATGTATTAAAAAATCAGTGAATATATTTTTTCAACATGTGGGTTTGTAAAAATTATCGATTTTGAATTAGTTTCACAATTAATAAATTAGTTTTAAATTTCTTATTAACACTTGCTTATCTAAAAATATATCTACATTTTAAGTTGAGGAATATTTTGTGCTACAGCAAAAAAAAATAGAAACGTCAACCTCCCTAGCTACTGTTGATGGTTTTATTGTTTATGATGGATTTAATTGTTTATCAAATTATATTTTACCATTTTTTACCTATCTCTTTAAGTTTCCGTAGAAAATGCATTTTCTTGTAATTTAGAACTTATTTATCAATATACCCATGGACTATTGACATTTTAGATTATTTTTAAAGATGTACCAAATTTTTAAAGAGTACAGATACTAATATTGTCGATATAATTCGTTTTGCTAAAAACGATAATATTACTAGTCTGTACATTTTGTACATTTGTTGCTTTAAAAACAATCTAAAATGTCAATATTCCATGGATATATTGATAAATGAGGTCTAAATTATAAGAAAATGCATTTTCTACGAAAACTTGAAGGAATAGATAAAAAATGGTATAATATAATTTCATAGACAATTTAATTGTGCATCTGATTCTCCTAAAATATACAGGGCATTCCATTTAAATTAAAGAAGTTATTGCCGTTTGAATCTAATAATTATTTTAAATAAATTTTTAGACACTCTGTATAAGGTAGTATTATTTTTATTATTGCAACACAATAACTGATCAATAAATAAACTTCATTAAATATTTAGTATTAAAAACATTGATACCCTTGGAGAAATGAAGCTTTAAAATTTTTACTGCAATTTCACAAAATTGAAAATATTTCAAAAACGATAAGGTTTAAGTATAATAAACCTTAATCATGTTCTTCAAGATTTTTTTTTAAATAAGTGCCTTTCATTGTAGTGGATTAATGTAGTTTTTCAAAAAAAAAATTATTTAGTAAAATAAATTGGGTAGTAAGAGTAAGCAAGTAAATATATTTATATTTTTCTATTTTCTAAGGCATAAGCAATATTCACTACCTTGAATATAATACAATGTGATAGAATAAACTTTTAATTCTTTACTATGAAAAGAATTTTAAAAATTGTCTGTTCTTATACACGGGATGTCATCAGATTTCTGGAAAAAGCTTTATATCAGATTTTTTTTTTGGTAAAATAAACATTTAATAATAGTTTTACTTATAACTATGTAGAACAGGATGTGATTAAAACTTAAATATTTCAATATTTGATTTTGAAAGTGTACCCTATTGCTTAAAAATGCTATTTTAAATATCAATCTAGAGTCTCATGATTGTGTTAAAACTACTAATTTTTAATCAAGGGGCCTTTGAAAACTAGGTTTGATTGTTTAATGTTTCACGTAAGTTTTCCTAGCCGGGTAAAACAGGCCCAAATCGTATTTTTAATCATAATTCACTTTTTTCAACTGGAACGAGAATGGCTCATTTGAGCATTCTATTAAGAATAATTTGGTAACAATACTTGGTGTGTGTGTGTTTTGAGTAAAATTGTAGTTATAAACACAGCTAGACACTCTAAATTGGAATTTAAAATATTATTTTTTGTGAAATTGTAGACAAGTAGTTTCAGGTTGCTTACTTTTTACAGGTACTTTGTTTCACGTTATTAGTCCTTATAGGACTATCCAATGCCAGGCCACAATTTCTTCAAAAGGCTGCAAATCAGCTACGTGAGTTGGATAGACAGGCCTCCGTATTAAGAAGTTTTGCTGATATAGAATTTCCTTCAGGATACCGCTATGCGTAAGTATTTTTTTTTGCTGAATGTTACTATACTTCCTAAGCCAACTGAACGCCGTTTTTTTTTTCGATCATACGATACTTAATCATTAATGATTTCTTCTTGTAAGTTTAGTTTAATAATAATTCAAAGAATTACTGTATTATTAACTCGAATTTTTAAAAATCTTTAACATATAAAAATATCTTTAACATATAAAAAAAATCTTTGACATACAAGGTGTCCCATTTTGATTGCAATTGGCTTTATTTCCCTTTTTAATAATTCTTGAGGATCTTGTGGTTTGTGTACTCCAAAGATGCAGAAAAAATTCTCTCCTACTTCTTTTAATTATAAATTATTTAACGATCAACAATTTATAATAGACGAATCCCCTAAAAAACTAAAGTGTTCTTTAATAGTGGTATTTAGACATTTTAAAGGTTTTTTCTTTGTTCTTTGTGTTTTTTTGTTTCTGACGACTGGAGGAGATATACCTCCTGAAACATTAAGCATTTTATATCGGTTAGAAAACTTTGTTTTACTCTATGGTTTTACTAGTAAAATTCCACTGATAAATTGGTCTCCGTTAGATCAATGCAGTCGTGTTTACCAAAAATAACTCTTTTATTTTGTGGATTTTCTTCTAGTCTGATGCATGAAAAAGCTTGGAAAAACTGCAACATTCTCTTCTTATTAATAAACGAAAAATAAAGAAATTGTAACTAAAATGTTAAACTATGATTACATGATTAGACTTCATAGACTACAGCAGTGGTATTGAAATGTAAACAAGCGGCTTTGCTTATTGTTTGCCTCTATTAGGTTCTACTAATAAGTAATAAAAATATTATTACATTGTGCAATTATGCAACTGCATTATACCAAAGTTTATAGAATATGATATATATCAGTTGACCCACTCTTCGCCCGTATCAAAATTTCTCCCGCCGCTCCCCGCCTGTTTTGTAGACTTGGGTCAGTCTACATCCGTTGCTCGACGTGTACATAGCGTTCCATGTTTATTTTAGTTTTGTTTTCGGCCCGACGCATAGGGTGAACCAAAAATAGTGTTTTAGTTGTTTTGTTCAAATTGTGAATAAAATGTCTATTCTTATATAGAAATTTAATTCTACGCTGTGTTTGTCATAACCATTGCACGCAGGCCGCTATCTCCCGTTCGGGACTTAATATCTAACCGACACTTTTCGACAAGTCGGAATTAACTATCTCTGCGCTGTGGTTGTCATTTTGTGGATTTGTCCAACCTCACCTGATGATGGAGTAGGGCTCCGAAACCGGTAGTGAGAGCAGGTTGATCCACATTATGACAAACACAGCGTAGAATTAAATTTCTATATAAGCAGTTAAGTGGCAAGAATCCTTATATAATTTTATTATAATTGTGCTATATATATACCGGGTGCGTCTCAAAACTGGCTCACCCTAATAACTTTTTTATTTTTTCAGCTAAAAAACGAGATTTGGTATGTTAGTATATGACATAAATTAGGATTGATTGACGTTTTCAGTTGTTATCGGTCACTTCCTGTTTCACCGGAAATGACTACAACTTTTGATTTTTAAATGGCACCCTCCGTATTTTTCTTACTTTATTCGATAGAAAATGACTTTCTGAATCGAATGACATATCATATGTCAACTTTTGGCATATTTGCTCAAAAACAAATCGTATTTTAAATTTCAATCTAGAGTACCATGGCTGTGTTAAAAGCACTAATTTTTAATCAAGGAGCCTTGGAAAAATAGATTTGATCGTCTAATGTTTTTAGTGTCTTGTCCTGGCCGGTTGAAAGATGATCATATCGTAATTTTAATAATATCTCATTTTTTTCAAATGGAACGAGGGTGGCTCATTAACATATTTGGAAAAAGCATTTTTTTTTCGAATAATTTGATACCGCGCACTTGGTATTTCAAGTCAAATTGTCGTTATGAACCGTATGTTATAATTTCATATAAACCATATGCGAAAATGTCAAAAGTTGACATATGATATGTAATTCTATTCAGAGTGTCATTTTCTATCGAATAAAGTAAAAAAAATACCGATGGTGCCATTTAAAAATCAAAAGTTGTAGTCATTTCCGGATAAACCGGAAGTGACCGAAAACAATTGAATGCGTCAATCAATCCTAATTCATGTCATATACTAACATACCAAATCTCGTTTTTTTATCTGAAAAAATAAAAAAGATATAGGGGGTGAGCCACTTTCGAGACGCACCCGGTATATAGAAAATTATGAAAGCGACTTTTATGCTGCAAATTCATTTTCAACATGTAAATGCCATGATAAATTGTCGTTATATTTATTGTCGTGATACACACACAGATTTAAATTTAAAATGCATTTTTTTAAGAAATAATTTCAAAAGTTGACATGTGATTATATAATTCTATTCAGAATATAATTTCCTAATAGATAAAGTAAAAAATGCCGACGGTACTATTTAAAAATCAAAATTTATAAGCATTTCCGGTAAAACAGGAAGTGACCAAAAGTAATTGAAAACGTCAGTGAATTCTAACTTTATCCTATACTAACATTCCAAAACTTGTTTGTGATCTAAAAAAATAAAAAAGTTATAGGTAAGAACCACTTTTGAAAAACACTCGTTATAGTGGTAACCTGAAAGATTACGTTAAAAAAACAGAAATTTTAAGTGATATAAAAGTTAACGATATCTTTACAGCTACGACACCAGCAACAATATCCACGCTGCTGAAATCGGCGAGCTGAAAAATCCAGACACCGAAAAGGAAGCCCAAGTTGTCGAAGGTCAATACTCCTACGTTGGTGATGATGGAAAAGAATACAAGGTACACTACACCGCTGACGAAGATGGTTTCCATCCCACTGGAGAGCACTTACACGGAGCTGGTACTAAGAAGAAATTGGGAATTCCATCGGCAGCTTTGGCATCTTTAGCTGGAGGTGGTTTGGGCTAAAAGGGAGTTATAAATAGCTAAAGAAAGTTTTGTTTAAACTGTAATATACGAAAATCTCACTGCCAATATCGCAATCCAAATATTTAAATTAACTGTTTTATAGTTTAATAAATTGTAAATATATTTAGTAAAAAAACGAGTTTTATGTAAAAATAATTGTCTTTTTAAAACAGACAAAAAAAACTCAATCTTATATAAAGTATTTTAAGTTAACGTTTTATTTTTTGCTGCCAGGGCTAATAATGACGGGGCCTACTTTGTTCATAATATAATATGATTATACAGGGTAAGTCTGAAATAAATGCAAATATTTTCTGTCCTGGTCGATCTCGATAAAAGTAACATATTTTCTCTTTACCATTGTTCAAATAAGCCTAAAGTAACCGAGTTATTTTACTTTGAAAATTAAAAAAATGCTTTTTGCTTAAATTTTGAGAATCGATCTTTTTCTGGGTTTTCATTCTTGTAAATTATCAAAAAATTATGTTTTTTAACTAAAAATTTAAAAAAAATCCAAAGAATTGTTCAAAAAATTACAATTACATTACATTACATTACAAACACCCTGTACATTGCTTTTCAGAATTAATTCTTGCGCTGACTTTTAAGCCAAAGAAATAAATATTACTGAAAAATTTGATTGCTTACTTTAATGTATACAGGGGTGTCAAAAATTGCTGGTCCATTTTAATCACAAACAATACAGGGTGTTTCATTTGAAATATCGAAGTTTTTATATAAAATAAATCCTTAAAATAGATCATCAATTTTGTATTTCTATGAAAACATTTCCAAAGCACCTTTTTCCGTAGAATTTAATGGTTTAAGTATATATTTTTTTAAATTAATAATTTAAGAGTTATCAACAGACAAATTGATTTTTTATTTGAAAATTGAGCTCCAGACACCGATATTAGTTTTCATCTATCTCCTATAGAAATGGGTGTTTCCATTTAAAAGCGTCGAATTTGACCCACCCTGTACAGGGTGTGAATAATCTATTCATTAAAGCATGCATACTTAAATATCTTTAAATATTTCTTAATTAAATAAATATTTTAACAACCAAGGATTTACATTTAACCTTAATAATATATGCCTTTTTTGTACCCAAGAATCCAAAAATGAAATAAAATACCGCGTGTTCTATAAAACAAATATAACTTTGGTATGAATCTTAGTTCTGAAACACCCTGCATATTTCAAAATAATTTTAAATTGAGCTTATTGCTTCCCCACATATTGCCATAAAACATTTTTTTTCTACATCTTTCCGTTTTCGTATAATCAACCGACGCGAATGAGGTTCGCCACCCTGTATGTTTAAAAATATTTAAATGTTTTTTAAAAAAATGTAAAATAATTACATAAAATGCACCTGAACATAAATAAAATGACTCACATTAAAAGTGTAATTTACAGAACTGCAGTAGTACGAAACCGCAAAAATACCAATATATTAATAAACAATCGAAACCGGATCAAAATCGCGCCAGTCGGTAGTACCGACAGTTCATTGATAAATATCATGGCGAACTAATTTGCCCAGACCCCCTTATCGATGCCGGGGATCTATAGCATCATGGTACCGGGAAAAAATGCCCGGATTAAATCGATAGAACGTCTGACACCTGCGGAAGGTATATAAGATAAATCAGTACCAAAAAGAACAGTTGTCAGCTGGTATTTCAACATCGTTCTCCGATGATGAAGGCGGTGAGTCGAAACGTTTTTTAAATAGCGTACTCGCATCCATAGTAATTATGATGCGGATGGTTCATAGTGCGTAGTGCATGGTATACAGGGTGGTTTTGTACGTAAGCTGTTTTTGTAGAAATTAATGTGAAGTGATTTGTGTACAGAAGTGCGTAAGGAAGATTAAGTATATATTTATATTAAGGAAAATGTAACACATAGAAAAACAACTTTTGCAGCGCAGATTTAATTATTGTTTATTAGTTATTCTCACAATTTATATAAAATTATTTTTCATGAAGAGCATAAATTAAAGCACCTATTTATCTTTGAGGAAAAATTCAGCTCACTAACAAATTCAAAATAAAACAAAATTATTCATTTCCTTTTATACAAAATGATTTTCCGATAAAATAATATTTTATTAATTTTTACATACATGGTT
Source organism: Sitophilus oryzae (assembly GCF_002938485.1). Lineage (NCBI taxonomy): Eukaryota > Metazoa > Arthropoda > Insecta > Coleoptera > Curculionidae > Sitophilus > Sitophilus oryzae. Next base: position 637,351 of record NW_022146045.1, read on the forward strand.
CAGCAATAGTGCGTCGGGCATCTGCAGCTCCTATAATAAAAAACTTATGAATTTTGTAGTCCAGACATAAAGTATGTATTAGAATGTATTTGAGGAAAATATTTTAAAAAACTCGGAGTGGATCCCGATGATTTTTTTTAAATGGAACACCCTGTATTTTATTGCATTTTTAGCTTCCTTTATGATCATTTTACATTACCCTATCATATTATTAAGTATGGTTTGATAGTTTCCGAAATATTAATTAATAAATTAACAAATAGCATCAGCATCAATGCGTTTTTTTTTTAGAAAAATTGTTAAAATACAAGGAATGTCCTAAAATCAAAACTATACTAGGAATTTAGTATAGTTGGTCTGTACTTACTTTGCTATAAATATCGTAATCTTATATCATATAGGGTGTTCAAAATTCTATGCTAAACTTTCTAAAACATTAAGTAGTTCTTCTTAGTTTTTCTTCGTTTTTTTTTAATGCAACACACTGTATATTATTCCTTTGTTAGATGGAGAATTAGAAAATAAACATTTTTTGTATTTAAAGTATTTCAAAGTTTTTAACTGTTTTGCTTTTGGATATTCGTAATATATTACATGTGGGGTTTTCAACATTAAATTTTTATCAAAGCTAGGATGATTTTTAACTGATATTTTACCGTTAAAAGAGCCATATGTAATAATAAAGCGAATATTTGCACAACCGCTAAAATATTAGAACACTTTAAATACGAAAAATATTATTTTTTTAATTCTTGCTCTAACAAAGAAATAATATAGTGGGTGATCCATTTAAAAAAAAATCATATTTTAGAAAATTTCCTATAGAATTTTGAACACCCTGTATGGTTAAAGATTATTAAAATAAGTACAGGCTAACTATAGTAAATACCTAGTATAGTTTTGATTTCAGAGCATTCCTTGTATTTTTAATAATTTCTTTAGGAAGACTGAAAAAAATATTTTTTTATCTATTTATTAGTATTTCTGAAACTATTAAAACATATTTAATAATATCTTTCGATTATGTAAAGTGATCAGACAGGGCGCAAAAAATGCAATAATATACAGGGTGTTCCATTTAAAAAAAATAATCCCAATCAACTCACACTTTTTTGAGCCATCCCGTAGAAGTTAAAATATTTTCTGGAAATACATCCTAATACATACTTTAGGTTTGTACTTCAACAAAATTCTTTTATTATAGGAGCTACGGATGTCCGACGCGCTATTGCCGAACCCTGTATATCATACGATTTAGTATGTCCAAAGTATGTCTGACAACGTATATCTTAATAATTTTGAACGTATTATATTATAAATAAAGTCCACAGTAAGTAACTGTATCAGTTGTATCACTATTGAGTCTATTCTATAATTATAATTGTGATCCGATTCATGTACAATTTTGGGTGAACTTGTGTATCACAAAATAAAATACTAGATTAACACAATACACCAAAACAACTTACTTTAAAATCTGAACGTACGTTTCGCTAACCATGTGAGCATTATTAGCAGATTATTAAAATTGATTTTAATCATCTACTAGAAAATATTGTAATTTTCTGCTAATGATGCTAACATAAAATTAGCAAAACGCACCTGCACTACATTGGTTGACGTATTCAACTGTTTTCAGTCACTTCTTGTAAAGTGACCACAGCTCGGTATTTTTTTTTTTTTTAATTTCAAACCCATAAGGCTGCGCATCTTCTTATTTATTCAATCAACCATAAAATGTTTTGGTTTATTGTGGTGAACTATTTTTGCGGTGATTATACTCCATTATTATGGTACTGTTTCTGTTCAGCATTTTTTCAGATGCCGATAACATCAACTTTTACTTACTCATAACCGGGAGAGTTCAAAGCACTACGGTATGCATATATACATGAATATATTCACACATTCCCTGTGCGAAATAAAAATAATCAGAACAATGAATAGATGTTTTAAAAAAATACCCTACTTTTTGTCAAAATTTGTGATTGAAGCTGTTTTTTAAAAGCTAACTATAATTTACTATTTACTTAATATATAATAAATTAATATTTTTAAGTAATTAAAAAATTAATTAATATTTTTAAGTTGTTCTCTAGAAATACTGCAATAATACCATACGATAGAAAAAAAAGGCGTCAAATGGGGCTGGAGAATGACATTCGATGATAATTTTTGGCACTAAAAACGGATACCTTACAATTTTCACGAAGGAAAAAAAGTTATTAAAAAGAAATTTTAGCGAAATTTTTTTTGGAATCAAACTTTGGAAAACACTTTTCTGGAATGGTTTAACAAATAAGTCAGGAATGTTAATCTTCAATATGCATCTTTTCTCGAGAGTTTGTTTTTTGGTTCATCTCAATAGCTTTGTTTTTATTGAATATATTCGCTCACAAGAAGATACAGAAATATACTCCCAATTTTTAGTTCTCATAAAAATATGACCAATTATTTTATTGTAGTTCATAATATATACAATAAAATATTTTATTGCGTATGTATGTAAGTAGTATATTAACTGTAAAATCGGAATCATTTGCGTTTACTTTAAATGATACAATTAATGTAAATAATATTTAATTTTTGTTGTCGCGCTTCATTAGCGTGCAATTAAACTACTTTAGTATAATTAATTCACACTAATTATCACCATTGCGACACCACATACTGGTGAACCTATCATCGATCAAACATCTAAAGGGTGTGGCATTTTACTACATACTACCTGACGTCTTTTACTGTGTCACCCTTTCTTTTTTGTTTGAAATAATGTAACATTACTTCCTCATTGTATCAAAGATTAACCTCCAGGCACTACATGTGATTTGACAATTTATTTTAGGAACGGAATGGTTTAAATTTAGCTTAGATATTGATATGCAAATTTATTAATTATATGACGTTCGTTGACAAGGACGGAAGTTGATCGATTTACGTAATATTCTGTACAGGGTGTCCCAATATTTCGTAGACATAGAAGTACTACTACGCATTTTTGGAATAAAAATAAGTTCATTGATTTATTGGACATAATTTACCTCTATACAAAAGTGCTTCGTTTGTCCACTAGAGGGCATCAAACTTTAAAAAAATAAACACATTTTTTCAGATATTTTTCATGTCATTTCTATGTCATTCCAATTTGAATAAAATTTTGGGTATCATGTTTTGCTAAGTGCTCTAACATTTGACTTTCACAAAAATCAAGAAAAAGTACGGGAAGAAATGTTAAAAATTATTTATATCATAATTATGCAAACTCAGAGATATGAAAAGGTGGACCAATTGCATGGACTTCCTTAATCACCTGACCTATCCATTTTAGATTTTTTATGCGGTATGGTTGACAACAAGGTTTACAAAAGAACTTATGAATTAAGAGAGGCAGTCGAAGAGACGGTACGGGAGAAATTTAATAAAGTCGACCGGTTGTTCTGTGAGAATATCTAGTAATTCAGTTTTAAAAAGATGCATTTATGTAGGTACTCAAAACAATGGCGTTATTAGTTTGTGTAATGTAAATTGTAATGAACCGTTTAATAATATATTCTGTCTCTTTATAAGTAATAAATCATAACAGAATAAGAATACTATGCCAACTAAGTGAAATTAATCAAAAAAGATAAAAATTGGCTATAACTGAGTAATTTTTGGAAAACAACATATTATAGCTTATATCGCTGAAAAGCTTAAAAAATGGCGCTTTTGATGAAGTTATGGTCAACTATGGTTTCCATTTAAAAAAACATATGTTTGTGTCATATATCAAAAATGATAGGCCTTAGGAAAAAACGGAGGACACAATCACATTAAGGATGTGATTATCTACAACTTATATCTGAAAACTTTTTCTCTAAAATAGATTATAACGGAATTAGAGACGATTTTTAAAATAGCCGAAATTTTTTTTTCGAAATATCTAGTAAGCCATGAACTTTTTCAAAAATCTGGAAGGCGCATATTTATGACCCCACAAAACTGCAATTCTTTCTCCATTTAACCGACTCTCTATCATAAGTAGTTTCCGAGATAGCCATAGAGAACATCCTAGAAAACTCACCTTGTATATATGTCACAATTATAATTTTAAATAACTAATCTAATCCATAAAATGCTGCTATCAATTATTAAAACCAGAAAGATAAGACAGAAGTGGTACAATGTATTTAAGAAAATCAATAAAATCTTTAAACATGTTTATTAATCTTAAAAAAATATGCGAAGGTGAAACTAAACTAATTACATACATTTTATAGCGCATTAAGTAATGTTATTAATCAATTAACCTATTAATAAAATAAACAATCGGCACCTAAAGCGATAAAATAAATCAAGCAACATCATCTTCTGATCTTCCATAGTTTACAAAAGAGAATAAAACCATTTGTTTTTCTTCTTTTTGCCATGTCACGATTTCAACATCATAATGATAAAAAAGTAAATGTAAATCGTTTTATAATAATTCATTAAGATATTTATCGAAATAATTTAAAATGCACTGTTTAATCTATGGTTAATCATATTATGATCTAATTATATGATTAAAAGTGGGTTTGTACCTAATTTGGATGATATAACAATGCTATTAAAAATACATATACCGTATGATGAAAGAAATCCGATAGTTAAGCAGCCCTAAAAGCGATCAACTCAGTAGCCATCAATTTGAAGTTGGTCAAAGAATGCCTAGAGTGCCTAGAGAAGCTGAACAAATTAGGCAAAGAAAATAAAGTCCTCCTACTCTAGATGCCCGTTCACCAAGGGATGAAAGAGGAAAGGCAAAGGCAGTGAAAAAGGAAACGATCCAACCTAGAAGTCTCCATCCATAAACTAGAATGGGAATCATCCAACGGTCTAAGGCACTCGAAAGAGTTCCTCAGAACTGACGACCGACAAAAATCAAAAACCCTTCCTATTGTTGGCCACCCATCCGTGGCCATTCTCGTGACCGCCTTTGCAACGCCGCAGAAGGGTTCTGGGCCTATGAATGGCATTGATGAGCCTTGCTTGGCCCTTTCATCTGCCTTTTCGTTACCCTTGTGACACTCGTACCCTGGCACCCAGGCCAATGTAACAGTGCTACATTCGCCGAAAGTATTCAGAGCACGCACACAGTCCCACACTAGTCTAGAATTGACCTCCGCGGAGCCGAGTGCCATTAGCGCCGCTTGGCTGTCTGTGAAGATGGCTACAGAACGATTTGTTCTTTGTTGCCTTATTATTTCTTCTACACAATAGTGGATTGCCGTATACTTTTACATATAAAATGACAGCGGTCCTCATTTTCAAGCCAACTCTGAGGCCGTTATCTTTTTATCGTATTTCGGTATTTAATATTTTATTATAATTACAATGTTGATAAACAATGATTATAATTTAAATAATTAAATCATATTATGGCAGTATAGTGCTAAATAAAGAAAGCCAGAACCAGGGTCGGACTGGGCTAGAAGAGCCTGGGTGGAATTGTGAGGGGCGCGGGTGAAATTTTTTTGCGCATTTTTTTGCCTTACGTTTTGATTAATTTTTTCCTATATTGATTTGTTGTTAGTATTTGAATTCAGGAAACTACTCGTAATGCAATACAAATGTAAACTTTCTTAATCAAAAAAAAAGTTTTGGGGATAACCTGAAAATATTACCGTCATTTTTTTCTATTAAACTACAACATTGAACCAGAACTTTTTCTTAGTAGATTCTTAGTAGTGCTGCAATTTATAATAATTATTTTCATCTAAATTTCAACGAGTACAATCTAAATATTCTCTGACACAAATTATGAGAATTACCGTCACACTTGTTCCCTATTTTCGTATAAAATCAAGCATATTTAACTATTTTAGAGAGCTTGCGATATAAACAAAAGCTACAACGTGATGCCTAGTACCATTTTAAACGCAAAATGCAGCAGTGTTTTCTACAATTGTGGGGATTATTACAATTTATTATTTCCGTGTATTTAAGAATAAATAATGAACTATTATACGTGTATGTCCTAACATAGGGGAGGCCGCGAAGGCTGGGGACCGGCTGGCAATTGCCACCCTGACTATATGGCCAGTCCGACCCTGGCCATAACATCTTATTTTATTCTTGTAATTCTTAAAATAAAATCAACAAATTATAGAAGAAAGAATAAGACTGCTATGATGAATGATAGAGTTAAGTACCCTATATAAAACAGGATGCACCGGATGCATATTACAGTACTGTGACAGTACCGTGACTTAAATCTAAGAACAACTATTAAATTTGTTGATTACATTACGATACCTCTCAATGTTTAAATTACTCATCATTTACTTAAATCTATACCTACGAATTTTCCAAATGAAAGTTATAATTAACCTAGAAACGTTTCTTCACAAATTCGTGTCAAGTTAAATGTCACGATATTTCTGTCAAAAAAATCGGAATAATCAAACGACTTTTGTCTAAAATCTAGAACAATTCGACCTCTGCCTAAACCAAAATGGTCAAAATCATTAAAAGCCATTCGATTTCATAATACCAGTTTGGTATTTGATATTTGCCTCATCTTCCACGATTTATCATTATAAGGAAGCCCGTAAAAGAAGTCATGGTTCTTATTAAGAGAACGAATATCTGAAGATGCATGATTTGTGTATTATTATTGATAGTAAAGTGCAAAATTGGAATTTGTTTTGCAATTTAAATGCACGACTAGTAATTAAGTTTGTAAATAGAACCATAAGTCTCTCGATATTGTAAATATTTCATTAATTTATATGGAAAACGTAAAGTAACAATAATTATATACTATATTCATTAAGTAAATGAGTAAGACTTTAAATAAACAAACTAGTAAAAAGAAAAAAACGTTTTATTGTCATAAAGCGGGCTTTGATTTTGACAGTTAAAAGTATTCAAATATTTTATTATATTACATATTTATTATTTTCCGTAAAATTTCTTTGTCAACATACAAAACACGCTTTATCATAAAGCCTTTTGATCATCATATATAGACAGGGTGTCCCAATATTCTGTGGACATTGTGGAATTTACCTCTATACAAAATTGCTCCGTTTGTCCCCTAGAGGGCATCATAAAAAAATACACACATTTTTTAAGATATTTTGAGAACCGTTATTCCGATTTGAATAAGATTTATCTCTCATAAGATTTCGGGTGACTATGTTTTTCTAAGTGCTTTAACATTTGACTTTCACAAAAATTAAGAAAAAGTACGGGAAGGGTAAAAACTACCCCCATCCCTACATACATTTTAGTGTAAATATTTTCCAACTCCACCATCGACAGATTTTCTATTCATAAAATGGGCCCTCTAGTATTTACTCCATTTTTTCTCTTGTAAAAAACACCACATCGCATAGTTCTTGAGAACAAATTTTTTGGAGAATTTATTTTTCCAAAGCAGACCTACAAAATATACAGGGAGTTTCAATATTTTGTAGACACAGAAGAACTACGTAATTTTTAAATCAAAATAAGTTAATTGTACATAATTTACCTTTATACAAAAGTACTTCGTTTGTCCGAACGTTAATTAATTTAAAATTTATTAATTTTTTAAGCTTTTCATAAAGCTTATTGTCAAATATAATTATAATTTGTGATACTAACATGAAATTCCATATTTTCGCCAGCTAGATTATTAGAACATACTTAATAGATTTTATGCGCCTCCATATGGGACAAAAAAAAACATTTTTTGGAAATTAGCTTTGGAAAAATGTTTTTTTTAAGTTTGTTGTGTTTATTGATATTAATGGTAAATTGTATCCAATGAAATGAATTTCAGCACCACACCTCTGAGGAATGGGGATTTCCCGGTTTTTCCTAATAATATAGCTAATTTGTGTACAATTATAGTTTGTCAATCAGCAAGCAAGGGATGATTTTCAAAAGAAAAACGATAAAAAATGTTTGGAGTTTTTAAATGCAAATAATATAAATGATTTAAGTAATCAGTCAAGAGACAATTGAAAAAAAATATTAACATAAATGAACACAAGCAAAGAAAAAAAAACATAAGTAACTTAAAATTCCCATCAAACAACATAAACAAAATTAACTAAATTTTAAATATTGTGTTTATATAGATATAATTAATATATTCATTACCGTATAATAATTATAAGCAATTGTATAATAAAATAATGTATTTTACACCTGTTACGTTTATTGTAATTTAAACACACAACATAAGCAGTAGCTGATTTCTTCAAGAATCATTAACGCAACGTCCTTGAAAAAAAAACACACACCCATCTGCAAATAATGCATTTTTTACACTGCGCTCGTTTACGCAATTATTATAATCCTATTATTTCTTAATACATCAAACAAAATACTAATAACAGTAATTTCTTCCTTATCAAGGAAATTATATACATCACAATATATTTTTTTTTCACTTCCTGTATTTATCAAACAATTTTATGCCTGTGAGAGAAACAATAGTTTAACTGAAACCATAGATTAATGTTTTAATCTTATTAGGCATGAATGAATACAGCTAAAGGTCACGTTAAGATTTTCCAACATCTATAGTACTATTCCCGTGAAAAAATAAAGCACAAGCAGCATAGCTCTTAATCAGAGATTTTTTTGAGGTAATTGGCATTATTTTGAGAATTTTGAATCAATGCACCAATAAAATCATTACCATACAGTTTATGGCTCAACGACTAGGTAAAACACAATTTCTCGAAACCAAAAAACAAAGATATCAACATTTAAATATGTTTAATATCTCTTCACCGCTATATTTTTGATAATAGACAAAAATTGTCTAAATTAAAAAAATCCGTAATTGGTTAATAAGGGCAGCGTGGTAGATACAAATTTAGAGAGAAGTTGACGAATATTTTCAACTTACCTCAATTACTACCGAAAAATATTATATTTTCAATTTTGTGTTGCTGTCACGCCTTTTTGTCGCTAACTTTCAAATACGAAACTAATGTTCGGAAGATTTTAGTATTGATTATCCAGAGACTAATTGCTTCATTTTATTAAATATGTTAAGTCTTTATTTAGTTTTTATTTATTTTTTTAATTTAGTTATTTAGTTTTTTTTAGTTTTTTTTTTTGTTATTATTATTATTATTATTATTTCTGTCTTTATTTTATTAAATCTGTTTCAACATATTGACTTTGTGAGCTGCAGCGTAGGGGGCCTCAGATGGGCGTCGTATGGGCGTCAATTGGGCCTCAAATAATGGACAATATTGTTAATATAAATAAATAATATCCAAAATGTTTAAAACTCCAAAAATAAAGTTCGTAGCCATTACACAACCCATATGTGCCACCGAGCATATTAATAAAGTATACGACACAGAAAGTTTAAAAGTAATGTATTAAATGTTACGATACATAAGCTATATATTTAAGTAGAAGAACCCAAGTCTATGAAACATTTATGAAAAAAAAAACAGCATTTTTTAGAGATGCAAGATAAAAATATGGAAAAATTGATGTAGAAAGTGTACGTAATAATCGTAATATTACTGATTATTACCTAAATCACGTAGATGAACATTTACTGAGTGCAAAATTGGAGTTAAGAACATTCAGTTGAAAATTTATTTAAGCCAGTGTCTTATTATCTCTAGTACGAAGTTTTTTATGCTAATTTATAAAAATAAACTTGATTTTTTTCCAAAGTATTACATTTTAATAGTATTTTTAATGTTGTAACAACTAGCTGTGAAGCGGAAAGTTCATTCTCCAGGATGTCCTAAATAGAAAGCAAATAAGAACCCGGCCAAATGTTGATGATGATGACAAACTACTTACAATGTAATGTACCGTTGGTGTGTCTAACTCATATAAACTTAATATTATACTTTATTGGCCAATTTTATTCCCATACCTACATCATTACAGAAAACAGAAACCATTTTTTGGGTTGTTATTTGAAATTCGTTATTTTTTATTGAAGACGAATAAGACTTCCAATAAATATTAGCACTGAACCCCTAAAATTCACAGTGTGTATTTAAACCACTGTGTTTTAATATCTTTGATCCAATTTAATGTAGGAAAGAAGGTGGCAATAACACGAGACTGGACTTCACCCAGGTGCACTTGATGTTTTACCAACTTACTTATTGATCTTTAGTTCGATTTTGAGGCAACGAAATAGCAGCACAGTCTATTTTTAACCAGACTTACTATCGTTTACATGGCAATTAGATTGATTTTTCCTTATCTCACGTCATATAACTAGTCGATTTCTGAGCTTCATTAAATAAAATACGAGACTAATATGTAATATAACTACTGGCATGTGTACAAGAATAGGCGCAGTATTTAGGCGCTCACCAAATAGCAAAGATGACCAGCTGATATTATATAAGCTGTAGATGGTAAATGTATGAAGCTGCATAGTGTTTCCAACGTTAATTTCCATTCCCTTCGTCCTACGTTCGACTGAGATGTATGTTGTCTTCTGAAGAAGAGAGGTTGCTGAATAAAAGAGGTTGCTGATTCTTATTCTGCTTGTCCTCAAGGTGTTTATTTTATCATCCCAGCTGAAGAAAACAAGTGAGAAACCTTTGGGAGTGTTTCATTTTTACACTTTAGTCAAAGTCTATATAATTGTAATATATATTTGACTTTGTTTAGTATTAGTTATTGTACATACAGGGTGGCCTATTAGTGCGAAGAAGTTCAATATCTTCACGCATTGTTATTGAAGTTATGAAAAAAAGTTTCATTCAGATGTTGCATGGTTTATAATGGTGTATATCCTAAAAATATTTGTTGTATACACGATGTCCCAAAAAAAAGTTATGATGAAGTTTTAAGTTTAAACTGCACCCGCCATTTTTCTGTACAGATTTGGATTCAGCATAAAATTCTACATATAGTACGCTATTTTTATTTCCTATTTACTGAAACTTTGGTTGAAAACATTATATCCGATAAGTGGTTAAAACCTAAAGTGAATTTAGGTTTATTAATACCTTAACTATATTTTCCCCTAAACACCAAGGATAACAGAATAAACCCGCGAAGAAAAAATTGCATTATCCTCTACAAGGTAATTTTTATAGCGTCGCCAACATTGCAATATTTAAAATGCTAAATCTCTATTTTTTTAAATACAACAACGTGTGTATTAATTTTTGTTTGGATGCATAATTTAGGAAAACTTTAAATACAATAAATTTTTGTTTTTTAATTTTGCATCCAAACGAAAAATAATATACACGGTGTGCATGTATTTAAAAAAAATACAGATATAGCATATTAAATATTGCGATTTTGGCGACGCCATAAAAATACAGGATAGGATATGTATGTTTTCATTCGCGGATTTATTCTGTTATTCTTAGTGGGGGTTGTAATGGGCCACCCTGTATATCTGTATCTAAATCTGAATGGCAACTTAACCGACCTCCACCACTTTGCTATGACTCAAGGTTCGCTTATGATTTTAAAATAAGGTGAGTGGATACAATATTCCTTCTTTAAAAATACCAACCCATTTTTTTAAATAATTTGTTTTGATACCAATAATTTGTAAATAAATCTTTTAAAAATATACTATTTGATAAGTCTGTATTAGTAATTCAAGCTTCATTCAGAACCTCGTAGTTAGTGGAATAAATTACACTGTGTAATTTCAATTACACTTTATACTTTTTAGTTTACGATCATTCACAATGTATAAATAACAGAATTAAAATTAATAGAATATCCTAGCAACGGCTTCCAGTAGTCAGTCGTATCCATAGAGAAAGCCCAATATTTAGTTTATAAATCAATAAACTTTTCATGTCTAACCAAATTTTGTCTTGACGGATGATAATCAAAGGCCAAAATGACATTCGTCGCAAATTTTGAAGTATAATTAGTGGAAAAGTTAAAAGTTTGTTAACTAATTAATAATTTTCCACTAATTGAAAATTCCTACCACTAATTTTAACGTTCTGAATGACTACCACTAACTTAATTAACTTAACTATCACTAATTTTGACGTTCTGACATTCAAGTTACAGAAACAAACTTCTACGCTAATTAAAACCACTAATTTATTCCACTAATTAGGAAGGTCTGAATGAAGCTTAAGGACATTTTGTATAAATATATTTATCGATCAAATCAAAGAGAGAGTTGTTTATTCCTAATTATTAAGATATGATATCGATTAAATATTATATAATAATCAAAATCTATGGCAAACTATTAGTAAATTATTGTTACAAAATATGCATTATAACGCTAGACACACATCACCGATTTGTAAATAAATCTATTAAGATGAGTGGTTAATAAGCCCTCCTAAACCAAAATACCACATTGTCTGAGTAGAATAGATTGCCTTGACTCTAATTTATCTACGAGATCAATACCGATGCAAGATTTTGTTATATAACAGTGATTAATATTCCTGAAGAGGACAACAGCTTGTGTACGATACCAATACCCAGATAACGTCGTAAGTCCATTAAGAATTTACGTCATTTTCACTTTCACAAACTCAGATTTTTATTCAAATCTTGATTCAAACTTAACTTGAACCAAAGAAGACTTAATTTGAAATGTAATTAATCAGTTGATTAACGATGTATTTTGTTCGCAGGTTCTTGTATTGCTCGCCTTGTTGGGCCTGTCAAAGGCGCATCCTCCTTATTTGTACCCTGTAACAAATACTATATATCAGGTTCCACCAATAATACACTATCAACCTTTCGTACCTCAGCCATACCCTCAACCATACCCTCAGCCACACCCTAAGCCACACCATAAGCCACAGCCTCAACCACAGCCTCAACCACAGCCTCAACCACAGCCTAAGGGAGAGCCTGAAGCAAAAATATTAAGAAATGACTTCGATTTGGATAACTCTCAAGGCTTCGAATATGCGTAAGTAATTAATTTAACAACTATTCATTATTATAATTTAACTAACTACTTGCGCAAGCAGTTAGTGTGTCGATCTGCGGTGCGAGAGATGGGATGGTACTGGGTTTGATCTTTTGGCAGTACGGTCGCTTTATTTATTTAAATAAAAATATTGATTTATCTAAATAGAGCGACCACCTCAAGAAAGGCAATGGCAAAAGATGGCAAACCACCTTGAGTATAATTGCCTTGTACAGCCTCTCAAATAGTGCCGTTCGGATTCGGCGACAAACTGTAGGTCCCGTATATTTGTGAAACACTGATGACACACATCACAAGTACATGCGAGAGGTAGCCGACGCTCTGTATAGAGTATATCACTGTAAGAAGAAGAATTAATTTAATTAATGTGTAAATAATTAATTTAAAATTTTGTATATTTCTCAATATCCATATTATAATAAACGCTTAAATCTATGTATAAGCAGGTACAGAAGTAAATTTATGTTTTTTTGTACTTTTTATACAGGATGTTCCATGCAAACTGTTTCATAAGCTGCGACGTCACTTACTAAAAATTGACATAAAACTTGTCAAAAATTAACGCTAATTATAGACAGATTAAAAATGGATAGAACGTTAAAAAAATTGAAATTACACCATTTAAAAATCATTTTTATTAAATAGAAAAATTAATTAGAACCTTCTTAAGGCCAAGTGGCAGTAAGCGGCATTAAAAATGAAAAAGGGTACGGACCAAATAAATCACGTCTAGAGCTTGACCTGGCCAAAATTATCATCGATTGTCATTCCTCAAATGCCTTTGACGCCGTTTTTTTATCGTAGGGTATATTATTTTAATTAAGATAGATCAAATAGTAGTGGTAATAAGGTAGGCTAATAAACGTTTATTATATTCCTAAAAACTCTTAAAAATAGAATTGATTTTCTTATGTTTTTAAAATATTACAGGGTGTCCCAAAATTCCGTGAACAAAGAACTACTACGTATTTTGGGAACCAAAATAAGTTCACTGGACACAATTTACTACACAAAAATGCTTCGTGTGTCCGTTAGAGGTTAGAAGAGGGCATCACTTAAAAAAATAAACACATTTTTCCAGATATTTTAAAAACCGTTATTCCGATTTGAATAAGATTTTGGGTGACTATGTTTTGCTAAGTGCTTTAATATTTAACTTCAAAAAAATCAAGAAAAATACGGGAAGGGTGAAAACTACCCCCACCCCCACATAAATTTTATTATAGTTATTTCGCAACTCAATCGATGACCATTTTTTTTCGTAAAATGGCCTTTCTAGTATTTACTACATTTCTTGTCTCTTGTAAAAAAAACGTCACCGCGCATACTTTTTGAGGAAAAATATTATTTTTCCAAAGCTGACTTCCAAAAAATGTTTTTTACCACATAAATTTTAATTTGTCGTAAAATCTATTACGCTCTGATAAATAGATATTGGCAAAAATATGGAATAGTATGTTCGTATCACAAATAATATATTTGACAATAAGCTTCTTAAAAAGCTTAAACAATTAATAAATTTTAAATTAATTAATATTCGGGTTTATTTTGCAGCCAAGACAAACGAAGCACTTTTGTGTAAAAGTAAATTATATGCAATTAACTTATTTTGATTCAAAAAATACGTAGTTGTTCTATGTCCACGGAATATTGGAACTCCTTGTATATTTTGTAGTTCTGCGTTGGAGAAATAAATTCTCCAATTTTTTTTCTCAAAAACTATGCGATGTGGTATTTTTTACAAGAGACAAAAATGTAGTTAATATTAGAGGGACCATCTTACGAACAGAAAATCTGTAGTCGGTACAATTAATCCAGTAAAATTGTATCGCCATACATGGGGGTATGGGAGGGGGGTAAAAATTTAAAAAAATTGTAACTCCAAAATTACAGTAGCTAGCGAAACGCGGTTTTCAATTTAAGATTAGGAATAATATTTGCAACAAAATTTCTAATAACATCAAAATCAGTCAAAGTCGCAGTTTTTGAGATAAAAAAAATTGAATTTTTTTTCCACGGAATATTAGGACATACTGTATAATTCCAATTCCTGAAGATATAATGAAAATAATAAATGTAGGAATACATCAATTTTTTTCATTAATATAATATCAAAATCGCTGTTTTGTGTGTGTTTGAATTTATATCGTATTGACAAAGTCAACATAACTAAAGAGAAACTAATCAAGAAAATATTTTATACAAAAAAACCTAATGCGAAAAAAACACATGACGAAACTATTTACTCACATTACCTAAAATATCATCAAAAGCTAATTTGACAGTGGGCTGGCGATGAAAGTCAAAAATTATTTGATCGCCTAATAATTTGTATTTACTTTCCATGAATTTTTCTCTTTCATCTCCTCGTCAAATTGATTTCAAATTCATAGACGTCTTCAAAAGTGTTTCACCGAACAATTTTACTTTCGTTGGCGTGTCTATGCGTCATTATAAATCGGTTTAGGTGAGCGGGAAATTAACAGTTAGATCGAGAAAAAAAAGAGTGAACTTGAACGATGAATCTGTGAAAATGTTTAATGCTATTTAGGATGAACAGGAATTTTATGAAGGTCACGTGCGACCTCGGTATTTTAAAGTGTGTGTTTTCTGTCTCTAGTGCTTCTTGTTCTATTGCTATTAGCTCAACCACGTTAGATTTGTTCAACAAAAAAAAAATAGAGAGTTGCAGAACTTTTGACGCAGTTAGTCCTATTTGATAAGTAAATGACAAAATCACAGTTTTGCCCAAGGTTACTATATTAAACAGGTTGCCTCGTAACTTTTGGACCAATAGGAGCGAAGCGGTAACTACTTACGTCACAGGTATGCTACATAACGTATAAGATCATAGATAAAGAAATAAAAAATAAAATGCAACGGACAAAAATAATATTACATAACTATATACAACTTTTGATTTTTAAATTGGCACCCTCGGTATATTTATACTTTATTCGATAGAAAATGACACTCATGGAGAATGACGTATCATATGTCAACTTTTGACATTTATATTTAAAAAAAAATCGTATTTAAATGTCAATCTAGAGTGTCATGGCTGTGTTAAAAAACTAATTTTTCATTAAGGATGAAAAATTGGAAATTTAACTGTCAGTGATAGTTTAATGCATAAGTCAAACACATTTTGGACATATTTAATTATTTAACATTAATTATTTTTATTCCATTATTATTTTACTTTTTGTTTTATTTTTATAAAAAAATCACTAAAGTTTGGTACACTATTTTTTACAGTCAGTATATTTTGTAGTGTAATACGAATGTCGTTTGAATTATTCCATTTCATATCATGGTAATAGGAATAAAAAAAGATGATGCGTCTTTAGAAGTAAACCAACGCTTTTGTCCTTGACTAATTGTGTAATCTTTAAACGGAACCGTGACGGAACCACATTATATCTTTTGTAACACAAAACTCTTCTTAGATGGTGTGGTTTGAAATTACAATAGCAATTTTTTTTGTTTTTTTTTTATACGAAAATGTCGCGAATGTTTTGGTTTGGTTTGGTAAAGGAATTATTACTATTTTAAAATTTGCAGAGTACATCATGTCCCCCAATTGGCTTTACAATAGGAAAACTTGTTTTATTATTATCAAACATTTTGAAAAAAGGCATTCTTTATAAAAGTGTGTATTTTTGCTTATCCTAAAATGGTTAACCTCGCTTATACTTGTTCAAATTTACATACCGTTTTAGAGAAAAATATAGCATATACCGGGTGCATCTCAAAAGTGGCTCACCCCTATAACTTTTTTATTTTTTTCAGATTACGAGATTCGGTATGTTAGTATATGACATAAATTAGGATTTATTGACGTATGACGTATTCAATTGTTTTCGGTCATTTCCTGCTTCACCGGAAATGACTACAACTTTCGATTTTTAATTGGCACCCTGGGTTTTTTATTACTTTATTCGATAGAAAATGACACTTGACATTTTCAAATATAGTTTATTTGAAATTGTAACATGTGGTTTATAACGACAATTTGACTCCAAATACCAAGTGTGTGGTATCAAATTATTCATAAAAAATGCTTTTTCCAAATTTGCTAATGTGCCATCTTCCATTTGAAAAAACTGAAATTTGATTAAAAATACGATTTGGGCATCTTTTAACCGGCCAGGACAAGACACGAAAAAAATTAGACGATCAGAACTATTTTTCCAATGCTTCTTGATCCAAAATTGGTGTTTTTAACACAGCCATGGCAGTCTAGATTGAAATTTAATTATCTAAAATACAATTTTGTTTTAAGCGAAAATGTCAAAAGTTGACATATGATGTGTAATTTTTTATCAAATAAAGTAGAAATATACCGAGGATACTATTTAAAAATCAAAAGTTGTATTCATTTCCGGTGAAACAGAAAGTGACCAAAAACAATTTCAATCAATCCTATTTTATATCATATAATAACATACCAAACCTGGTTTTTCTAATTGAAAAAATAAAAAAGTTATAGGCGTGAGCCACTTTCGAGACGCACCCAGTATATAAAATATATAATAATTTGATGCGTTGATATGAAGATGCACGCATAGTGATGCGTCAATGCGGTTTGTCAGCCCATAATCACTGTGCGTTAATGCGGTTCCTCGATGCGACTCGGTAATTCGTCCGTAATATTTCTATCGATGTTTCCTCCAAAAATCGACTTCTTGCCGAACCGCGACACAACGCATCAATTCGAAGTATCAGTGACTAGGGGGTTACAAGACGAACCGCATGAACGCATAGTGAGTATAAGCTTACTGAATTTTAAATTATTATCTTTTTAGACTAATTTTTATAAAAAAAAATAAAATAAATAACAAAATATGATTCAAAATATGTTTTCAAGAATACGATAATTTTGGGGATTTTTTACTTTAGTTTGAAAAGATTTTAATGAAGACGCAATGACACAACAAAATCTTGATTTGATTTAATGATTGAATGAATTTCAGTTAATAAAAAGTGCCTATATTTTACGTACCTCTTGGCTCCTTTGTTTAAATATTGCACTAGCATAGCCTTGATTATCTAATATAGCGGCATATTTGTTGTGTAGTATACTTTTTATTTATACAGGGTCGCTGTTATGTTTGGAAACGGTTGATTATTAGGTAAAATCTACAAGGTACCGCAAAAAGTTAATACAAAAATTATAGGGGTTTTAAATGTCTATGAGCGAGTAATAAATTTATTTATACAGGGTCGGTCATAAAGTCGTGGCACATCAAAGTTTCATTTTTTTAAATAGAACCCCCTGTATATTACTGCATATTTCAATTATTCGTTCAATTCTAAGGAAAAATCGAAATACACCAAACCTAACCAACAGTTTCCGAGTTATTGACTTTTGAACATATCACTTAAACAATTTGATTGAATTAATTTCGATATATTCAGTTCCATTTAATGATGCCATTCTGCCGAAACTGTGATACTGTTGTAACGGGGTTTTAAATGTCTATTGGCTACTAGTAAATTTAACTATACAGGGTCGGTCATAAAGTTGTGGCACATCAATTTTTTTTTAATGAAACCCCCTTTATATTATTTCATTTCTTCCTTCAATTTAAAGCAATAATCGTAATACACAATGTACATAAATTGAAGAATTGAATTGTTAAACGAAAATTTTGTAATTTCCAGACTTGATATAATCTCATTTTGTACATCTACTAAGGGTCGGCATTTCTGGTCTTGGGTACCGGTTTTCATGTGTACGAAGAATACGGTCAACACGCTTAATAAAATAAGATGTACTGAATAAAGACAGAAGGCGAGTATTTTCCCAAGCGCATGGAATCTAACATCAGATTAAGTAGTATGTAATAAATACTTCGTATTTTTGCTCACTCCGACTTACTAGATTGCCATAACGACTCACTCCTATACATGTAAACGCCGACCTAAAGGTTTAGAATTAGAATAAGTGGGAGGGGGGTTAATCTCTGCGACCTTAGAGATCTATTGTGTCCCCCTTTCTTGAGTTATAACTCATCATACAGTCCCAGGACTTCCTACAGAGACCCGTGTCCCTCACAGTCGAGGAGCTACGACCCAGGCCGGGTAGACGAAACGGTAGCTTGTGTCGCCTGTTGGGTTTAGAGGTAGGAGGTAGGCTCCCGACCCTTGGAGGAGGTGGTAGCTTGTATGCCACTTGCGGAGGATGGTCTCACGCAAGTGTCAGCCACCTCTCCTGTAGTTCTCTTTGGGTTTGGCCCCTTGGAACTTTCATTGTTACTGTTCCCAGTGTCGCTAGGGGGTTTCCCCACAGCTTCACCGGTGATGTTTTTATTACTATTATTATCAGATCTCATAGTGTTCCTATGAGTCGCTAGGGACAGTCGGTCCACTTCTACAGAGCCCCGCATGTAGAAGTAAGGGGTAAAATAAAATGGGGTGCTCCCCGGTGCCCCAAGGTTGAGGCTGTCCGTAGCCCCGCCCGGTATCGCTATATGTCTTGGTGCAATTCCCTAGCCACGACACTACAGTCAGGGACAAGACGATGAGTGAGATGCTTCTTAGACCAAGCCAAGTGCTAGAGGGGATGCCCCCCAGCACCTGACCAGGAGCTTCCCCACCAACGACAAGGTCTTGCATCTCCTAGGGGAAGGACCTAAAGGTTTGCTTGCCAGCGGAGTATAAATGCTAACTTGAGAATTAATGTCAAATATTACTAAGTATCACAGTTTCGGCATCGTTAAATGAAACGGTACATATCGAAATTAATTAAATCAAATTGTTTAATTGATATTTTCAAAAGTCAATAACTCGGAAACGGTTGGTTTGAGGTACATTGTGTTATTTCGATTTTTGCTTAGAATTGAAGGAAGAATTGAAATATGCAGTAATATACAAGGGGTTCCATTTAAAAAATTAAACTTTTATGTGCCACGACTTTATCACCGACCCTGTATACTTCAATTTATTACTTGCTAATAGATATTTCAAAATCCTATAACTTTTGTATTTAACATTTTGGTTTGGTTTTTCCTAATAATCGACCGTTTCCATATATAACAGCGACCCTGTAGGTATTTATATTACCATATAATTTAAAAACTGCTTTTTTAATTTAGTATGTTAACAAGTATCCTTCTTTTAGGTATGAGACAAGCAATGGAATCAGCCACGCAGTCGTCGGAGATGTCAAGAACCCAAGCTCCAATCAGGAATCGCTAGCAGTGGAAGGACAATACAATTACATGGGCAATGACGGAAAAATGTACACTGTCCACTATACCGCCGACGAAAACGGCTTCCAACCCAGTGGAGATCATCTCCATGGAGCAAGTACGAAAAAGAAGCTTGGAATTCCTTCAGCAGCGCTAGCTTCGTTAGCTGGAGGTGGTCTAGGTTAAGAAAAAAACGATAAACGAAAAAACTCGAATTTTCTGTAGTCATGTGTGTACAGTCCACTGCCAAGAGGCTAGTTTAAATGTAGTTTCTGGTTTTTCATATACTAGTCTTATACAAATCAAATAATTTTATCAAGTGGCAATACAAGTGTAGATGTCAAAATCAAGCGGGCTTTGATTTTGACAGTTAGTTAACATGCTAAAATTTCTCTAACGAGTCGGCAGGAAAGATTTTCATAAACAACATTCAAAAATGTAATAATAATCGCTGTTACATGACAGCGATGTAACAGCGATTTTTTTTGCGTGCAATTTTTCATTATAATAGTTTTTTTGATCATACAAAGTTATAATACAGTACCTGTATACTACGCTTGCTTCTGAAATATTTGGATTATGATGTATTTCTAGTTAACCTTAATTTGTAATATTTAATAATTTGACAAACAATAAAATATTATAAGTATGTACTTAATGTAAAATTTAATGTCACTGTTTTATTACATTAATTATATTCTCAGCTTTTTATCTATAATATCTACTATTTATACAATAAATGTTTAATGTTATAGACAAAGTTTATCACTGCCGCAATGAAAGAAAAACTAAACTGTATCTAGACTAGTCAATCTAATTGATCATGATTTTATTAGATATTTGATTCTTGAGTAGATATATACGGTCATAAATATTATATATTTATATGCATAGAGGTAAAATGGCTACAGAAAATACAAAACTGTACAAAACGTTATATTCATTTATATAAAAAGGATATAAATGTGACATCTCATTCTCATCTTACACAATTCTATTATTTAAATCTAGAAACTGCCGATATTACTAATGTTATTAGGTGTAATTTATTTATAGTAACTTTAAAATATTTTTATAATAAATATGTGTTCAAAATTAGTAGACATATTTTTATATAAATCCGTTTCATTCAAATCCTCTGAAGATCTCTATGTTTAATATCGATTTTTAGCCTAACGCGCCATCTACAAGACATCAACCTCATATAGAATTATTGACGTTTTCATGTCATCCAAAAGGAAAGAATGCATGAAAATGGTTCAAAGGAATTCGTGGAAAATATTTTGCCTAATCAAAATTTTAATAGATGGCTGCAATAATAATTGAAAGAAACCTAAAGACTAAAATTTAGAATAAGTGAAACAAATTTTAAAGCAACAAAAAACGAAAATAAACAAAAAATATAAAATAAAAAAAAGAAGATATGCTATAATCTGAAATTTATTTAGTGGGCCTTAAAAAGTAACTCAAAATTCTGTTCATAATACATATACTGACCAGCACGATAAACCGGTACATTAAAATTGTTATTTATTTTAAAATTCAGCATATTTTGTGCGTTTTGGCCAATTTGGATAATTTTTGAGCAATATGTAGCTAAGTTATTTGACTTTTTAATCTCTCTCTCTAAATTAAAAAATGTATTATATCCTCATCTGCCAGTTATACTAGGAAAAACAAAATATTGTTATTTTGACAAAAATTTGGGACATCCTGTTTAATGATTTAACACTTTAAGTATGCATACCAAGGATTTAACATAGTAAAAGAAATTTTAAATATCAAGGTACATTTTCTCTCGATAGTTTGATTTTTGGTTGATCCCAATAGCTTTATTTTTATAGGAGATATTCAACAATGGCGACAATGATTACAATGGTCATTGACGGATTCAGCACTGGGAGAATTTTCAGGTCAGGGGCTTGGACACCCTAAGAAAGAAAATTCTACTCCTCCAACTACCAGTGGATGACATACCAAGAATTTACTTGAAACTTTGAGAAACACCTCAATGTAGTATTGAGCAATAAAAAGGATTGGAAGAGAGAAACGTTTGCTCAGCATGTAAAAGACCATACCATAACGTGGTATATTGATGCTTCCAAAACCAAACCAGGGACAGGGATAGGAGTATTTAGGTCGAAAACTGGAAAAAACTGAAAACTGAACACTCCGAACCAATGGGCACCTACCCCAACATCCTTCAGGCAGAAATCTACGCTATCGAAAAATGCGTACAATTGATCTTAGATAGGAACTATCAAAAACAGGAAATAGCCTTTTTATCCGATAATCAAGCAGCACTAAAAGCGATCAACTCAGTAACCATCAATTCGAAGTTGGTAAAAAAATGCCTAGAGAAGCTGAACAAATTAGGCAAAAAAAATAAAGTCCTCCTACTCTGGGTGCCTACTCACCAAGGGATAGAAGGCAACGAAAAAGCAAACGATCTAGCTAAAAAAAAGCGAACACTCCACTCCAGAATCAACCCCAGAACCGTCCACAGAGTACACAACAGAGTTTTCGTTTAACTAGAATATTGACCGGCGGAACAGAACTTACCGAAATTTTATTTATAATTTTTTAAAATGTTGTGCGTGCCATTTTGTTAATGTCAATTAATGTAATTAAATGTTTGGACATATGTGTGTAAATGACAAAATATTGTTGCGGGCCGGTGTGGACTCGACCTAACCTCACAATATGGCCCGCCCTCGGATGACCTTAACATCGCATAGACACCGCAATGATTCATTCGTTCGAGAAGAATCGAGTCCCACTGGAATGGACGAGTACATACGAGAACATTCGAAAACCTTCTCTACGCACCTAACGATTATTGTATTATTAAAAGTAGACCAAATACCAAGAAAAAGTTAACCATAAATATAAAATAGAGTTTATTGTATTTTGAATGTCACTGTCATGGAAAAGTCACATTATTATTACCTATATCATCAAGGTGCATCGTTTCATGATAGTTTGATTTTTGATTCATCGCAGTAGTGTGTTATTTGCTAGAGATATTAAATTTGAAGAAGATATGAATAGTTAATAACAATCTTGGCACTAAAAACAAGCATTTGCCTTTAATCCTAATCAACACACCTACGTGTCATTACAAAATCAATAACTATGATATAATTTTTATTGATTTTGTAATAACACTGTCATTTAAGATATCTAGTATTGTTTGTTGGCAGTTAGTCTAGGAAGAGAGGTTTTTTTAAGGAGAAGAAGTTTTAATGGGCTATTGTTGCTCTAATTTAACATGCTGAAACTGCTAACAGACAGTAATAATATGCCTTTTCAATGACAGTGACATTCAAAATACAATAAACTCTATTTCATAGGTATGTTGATAAGACCCAAAAGTTTATTTTTTAGGCATGATTTTATTTCTAAAATTGCTATAAATCTTTAGTGTCTTATTCAAATGCAAATATCTGCAATAAAATTAAAGCTATACAGATGCATCAAAAGAAAACTACAGAGAAAAGATGTTTTTTTTTTCATGATAAATTGGTTATTAAATTCCTAATTTTGTTAAACCATACCACATGCCACAAGATGTTTCAAACTGTTACCAAAATATCAACAGTTGTTTTTCCACGTATACTACACCGATTAAGACTTTAATTTTTAATTTACATAAAGCCTAAAAAGCGAAGTAGTTCGGCTAAAAAGTAGTTGAAAGTAGCGAAGTAGTTGCTTAAAAAATAGTCAAAATTGCCCTACTAATAGAATAATCACAGAATATTTTCTAATTTTTATTCTATGCTTTTAAATTTAAATTTTAAGGTATCGTTTTTTTTTCTTATTATAAATCATACTTTAATTTTAAATAAAAAATGTGCTGTTTGATTTGTGGTATGTAAAATACAGAACAGTTGCATCCTGTTGCGGTTAACATTGCGGTTAAAAATTTGAAACATTAAAGAAAGTTTGTAAGATAAAAGTCTGGTCACTTAAAAATTTGATAAAACCTTTTATTTCCTTCGTACAATTAGATATTTCTAGCACACTACGCTTACGTTAATTCTATTGCATATATAATAATAACATCATAGGTAGTATATTAATAAAATTTGCGTATACACCCTATGACCAAAATACAATTAACTTTTAATAATGTTTATCTTTTCTTAGTCTATATTTTACATGTTTAAACGTTAACATCAAATTATTAATTAAAAAGTGAACCGTTATGGCTTGTTTTGGAAGGACTTATGTGGTTAATGAAGACAATGGGTTCTATAATGGAAAGAAAGTAAAACGATACAGAGACTCGTCTTTTCGGTCAATGATAACATTTATGTTATTACTTTTGGTGTTTTGGATGTTAGTGTCAAGTGCTATATGGGCGATACAAAGTTCAAAAGATGAAAAATCGGTAAGCATAATATACCTACCGTGTCTGCAAGAAAATCTTCATCAAAAGGAAGTGCATATATATTAGTTTTACACTGCATATTAGAAGTGACTATTATTTATTAAAAATTAAAAAAAAATATAGTTTAGTTTCACAATTCTACCTTCAAAATTTGGTCACTACAATAATTGTTATTTTTTTCAATCAGTCCTTGTATATAAACTGTTCCATGTCTCCATGCAGAATTATTTTATATTACTCAATCTAATAACTACTTATTTTACTTCTACTTACCCCACTACTTATTAATAGTCTCAAATAGGATGCAAACCCCCTTCTTGGTATACAATATTTATAACAGTTTAACAAAAAATACAACATAGTATTATTATCTTGATATTACCTAAGAAACTGTAGTTAAACTGAAAAATTTAATAAACAAGGTCACTTTTCAACATTTTTAATAATAAATATAAAATTTAACAGGTAAGCTAAGTAGCGCAAGTATGTTCTAAAAGTAATTTTATCTGTCCTAGAAAAACCTAGAAAAATAAAAAAATCATTTGATACAGACTTTTTGGCGGCCACCGTATTTATTATCATTATCTTTCTAATAACTAACTTATGATTTATTGTTAATAGAAATCTCACTCAAATTCCTCAAAAGAAGAACAAGAACTTTTACAAGATAATATCGAAAAATTTACTGAAAAGATCGTTTCATCTAGTACAAATAAAATTCCAATAACTGATAAATTGGAAAAAGAGACTGTGTATACTGACGAAAAAAACAATTCAAAGCAAATAACTAAAGTTTACCCTAATTCAAATAATACCACTAGTACAAAGAATCCTAATATTAAAAGTACAATACAAGACAGAACTATACAACAAATGTTTACAACAAAATCATCCGATTTATCTACGCACAATCTTATTTGGACTAGTTCAAGTAATTCAGAACAAATAAAGACAAAAACCACAGTTTCTAATATTAAAGAAGTAACTTCTCAGTACTCAACAGATTATAATATAGGTGAACCAGAAACTGTTACAAAAAAATCATCTAATTTATCAGAGAATTTGGGCATCTCTACAACTACAGAAAATACAGTTAAAACGTCACCTAAAAGTGCAACTAAGGAATATTTGGTCAGAAGTTCCTCAGATTTTCCAATAGATAAAACAGAATTTTTTGAAGTAACATCACCAAAAAATTATTTTGAAAATAAATTGTCCACTTCATTTGGTTCACCAGAAATTGAAAATGAAACTGATATGACAAGCCAAAATTATGTTCAATCGTCTACTGATACAAGTCAAAATACGTATACTCAACAAGAAAAGCTACAAACTACCGACAATGTAATAGAAAATGATTATATACAATATTACAGTGAAAATATTATTAGAAGTAAGTCAACTGAAAGCTTATGGAAAATATCAACAACAGAAGAGAATATTGCACAAGAAAATATCCAATATAGAACTACTAATTTGATACAAATTTTAACTGAATCAACCATCAGGGATCAAGACATAAAATATATTGAGAAATATACTGAATCCACGGATGGAGAGTCACAAACAACGACAGAAAGACTTAAAAATATATCAAAGAATATAACAGGAAATACATCAACTGAAAATAAATATACTGTTCCTATCACAACTGAACAAAGTGACCTAAAAGGAAATACCAAGTTTGTGGTTGAAAATTCAACACATCAAGGAAATTTCGTATCTTCAAATACAGATTCAACAACAGAAAGGGGTGAAAGTATAAAAGAATTAACCGGATATACAGAGAAAAATATATCTGACTTTAATTTAGAGGACCCAACTACTACTCAAAACACTATTAAATATCAAACTGAAAATAACTTAGACAGATTTGATGAATCTTTAGAAAATATTTCAATAACCACTATGTCTTCTGCACGAAATTTGACAAGCAGAGATTTCTTTATAGAGAAAACTACACAAAGCATACTGGGAAACAAACCTGAAAACCTCGAGTCCACTACAGAAGAAACAAATTTTGAAGATGGTTTTAAAACCACAAGTAACTCTTTGCTGAATATTTTAGTATCTGAGACAACTATACAATTCAAATCAGATACCAACAATAACAAGCAAGGAATAACAACTTCACAAGAAGCAAAAACCAGTGCCAAAACTACCAGTAAACCACTTGTAATTCTAAAAGAACCAACTGTGCAGAACGTCACAGAAAAAATAAAATTGTGCGAGACAGCTGTCTGTAAAGGTAGAGCTAGTCAAATATTAGAACATATAGATTATTCTACTGATCCTTGTGACAATTTTTATGAATTTTCTTGTGGACGCCATCCAAAATCTAAATCCGATAAAATAACGAAAATTTTGCTCGAAGCTTACTACAAAGAACAAATTCCAAAAGGCGGAAATATGAAGATGTTTAGAAATTTCTTTGAGACCTGTGTAGATTATGAAAGGAACACTTGTTTGATGGAGAAAAATAAAAATGGTAAGTTTATTATTATTATTATATACAGGTAGTTTTCAGGACCCTTCAACCCCATTTTCACTTCATGCAAAAATTAGTTTATTTTCTTATTATCATCACTCTGTATATTTTACAACATTATTTAAGAGCATTCTTATTCTTAGTCACAAAAAATAGATCATATTTCACCTTAAGAAATGTAATTAGATAAAAAATATATTCTTTTATAAAACTTTTATTTAAATATACAGAATAATTCTCTAAAGTTTTCTTCTCAATAAAGGTGTTTTCCAAACTAATTTTACTCAAAAAGTTGCCATAAAAATCACAATTTAATAATATTGTGTCAAAATCTGTATATACCAAGTAGAACAATGTGCTTTTCAAAACTAATCACTCTAAAATATGATGTAAGTATACAGGGAGGCAAAAACTAAATGTATTTTTCTCATACACAGGGTGTCCCAGAAATAAGTGCAAGTATTTTAAGGGATGTTAAGGGATCTCGATAAAAGGAACACATTTTCTCTTTATCGTTTTTCAAATAAGTCCAATCCAAAATAACGGAGTTATTTTACTCTGAAAATTTCCAAAAAAAATGATTTTTGGGTAAAATTGTGAGAACCACGGGATCTTTTCTAGATTTCCTTTCGTGTAAATTTAATCTACTATCTATGTTGCCATATTATCAAGAAATTATGTTTTTTAAATAAACACTAAAAAAAAATTCAAAAAATTTGGAATTTAAAAAAAAAATTCGCGAAAAAACCCTCATAGGCGTGTTTCTGAGGTTGAACTGTACTACCAGTTAAAATACTTGCATTTATTTCTGGGACACCCTGTATTTCATAGCCTTATTTAGCATAGCACATATCCTTTCTTAGCCTTTCACAGCCTGTATGCATTTTATATTATAAATAAAAACAATTTCATCAAACCTAATATTTTTATTTTTTTTATGTACTTTTTGTAAGGCAAAAGTAAAAGATTAATCATTTGAACAATAGAAAAATAGATATTTTCGTAAACTTCAACACCTTTTCCATCGATGTTGAAATTACTTTAGTTAAAACATTATAATTAAATTTTATTTTTATTTCTTTACCTTTCTGATCTGATTATAATAAAACTACTCTGTATACAGGATTACTCATATCTGTAATTCAAAATATTTTTTAACTACAATATGTTCGCAATTTTAGTTCGAAATATGAATATTCGTAAGGATGATTTGACAATTTTATTAAAATTTTTGCTATTACGACAATCCACTCCTTTATTTGACATCAAATTTGGACCAATTAACA
Source organism: Sitophilus oryzae (assembly GCF_002938485.1). Classification (NCBI taxonomy): domain Eukaryota; kingdom Metazoa; phylum Arthropoda; class Insecta; order Coleoptera; family Curculionidae; genus Sitophilus; species Sitophilus oryzae. Next base: position 665,606 of record NW_022146045.1, read on the forward strand.
ATCAGAAGAAGTATGGAATTCAGGTAAATATAATTTATTTATTTCTGAATTATTCCTTGATAATATTTTTATATTTTTCTTTTTATATACCTTTGATAACTTGATAAATACGATGCATTTATTATAAAGTTAATTAGATTAATTATCTCTATATATTATAATTATTAAAAATATTTGTTAATAAAAAAAATAAAAACTATTTTTTTATATAAATTTAATTTACGACAATATGGTGGAGTCTCTGTATTGTCAGATTAATGGTTTAAATATTCGATATCTTATGATATACAGGGTGTCCCAGAAATAAGTGCAAGTATTTTAAGGGGTGGTAGATATCGATAAAAGAATAAAAGAAACATATTTTCTCTTTATCGTTTTTCAAATAAGTCCAAAATAACAGAGTTATTTTACTTTGAAAATTTGCAAAAAAAGATGATTTTTTGCTGAAATTTTGAGAACCATTGGATCGTTTCTGGATTTTCTTTCTTGTAAATTTAATCTACTACCTATTATCAAGAAATTATGTTTTTTAACTAAAAAAAATCCAAAAAATTTTCAAAAAAAAATTTTCGCGAAAAAAAATCCATAGGCGTGTTTCTGAGGTTGAACTATAACTACTACCAGTTAAAATACTTGCACTTATTTTTGGGACACCTTGTATAACAATCACTTTAAAATATCTTAGTTTTACGACATTTGAACTAAATGAACATAGAATGTATTTAATATTATTATTTTTCAGATATTACCTCCAAGCACAAGCTACCAAAATGTGGGTTTAAAAAAATGGTCCCTCAAACGACACATTGAAGAGATTTGTTATGCAGCGGATCCCAGTTTAAATTATAAAAAAGAAATTAACCTACCCAAAGTTTATAAAAGTTTCAAGACCTGTCAGAAAGATATGTTTAAAAAAATAACAGAAAACTTTTTTTCTTCTGACAATACATCGGTAAGCTTTTATGATTTATAAGTTTATTTAATTTACATTAGAACATGTTTTAGGTCGGAGAACAAAACAATTTTATAAATTTCTTCGCGCAGATAACGGTAAGTTTCTAAAAAATATAAGAAAACTATTATTGGTATCCTAAAGGTGCGTACAGACCTGACGAGACGAGCGCGAGACGAGAGCGAGACAAGAGCGAAACTGCTTCCATCCATTTTTTGAGAGACGCCTACCATGAGCCAAGCAAGCTATGTGTATGTATATTGTATAGCATGCCGTAATATCTCACACAAGATTTCTTTCATCGGTCGTCGAAATACCGACAGAGGACGGATAGCAACGATACTCCATGGGTTGTTTCGCAAGACCCTCGCGACACCTGTCCACACTTGACTCGTCTCGTCAGATCGTACGCACCTTAAGAGATGTCCAAAACAAACACCTAAATTAACTTTCAATAATAAATTTATCTATCTTGGAGTATTACAGTAATTTTCAACAACGTAAAGTCTAAATTCGAAACTGAGAGTTATATTTTTTTGGTGGTTTAACACCTTATTTTTTAGTCTGCTGTTTCCAATTTCAATTATCAACACGAAATTCTGAATAAAAATTATGTTCAGACAACTATCGCTGAATTAAGAAACAAATATGGAGATGTAGTAAATTGGAAAGACTTGTTTAAGAACATAACTTATGGAGAATTCGATGAAAGTACAACTATTTATATTTTTATGGAGAAGAACTATTTTCATCCACTAATAAACCACCTTAAAATAGCGTAAGTAGTTTTATATATTAATTTTTTATTTCTATTGATATACCAAGTAACGACGAAATCGTCGCGACTATAAACACGGGCGTAACATCAGGTTTTCACAGGTTTTCACTTTAACATTTAACAGAATTTAACAGAATTTCTAAGGTTTTTATTATAGGAGCTACAAATGCCCGACGCACTATTGCCGGATCCTGTCTAGAACAAATCTAATTTTTGATAATTAATTAAACATTTCATATTTTAGAGTTAAAGCTAACGAAACAAAGATTCTAAATCACATAGTAACGTACTTCCAGATGGAGCTAGAAAAATTCCTTTTGAAAGACCTAGATGACAAGGACGAGTATTGTATGGATCAAGCCACAGAATTGATGCCTGAATTAGCAAATCAAATTTTTATACAATATACACATCTGAAATCATCAGATTCTGATATTATTAATACCGCATTTAATGATACAAAAGACCAGTTCTATTGGTTAATTGATCAGTCCCAGTTAGAGGAAGCAAATAAAATCGTAATTAAAAATAGGCTCGATTCTCTCAAACTAGCCCATTTCTTAGATGCGAAAGATACTCAACAATTTTCTGATTCACTTTTAGAAAATGTATATGTTTCCAAGGATCATCTATCGAATATTTTTATGCTAGTTGAAAACAGAAGAAAATATTCGTATTCTTTACGTAATCCGATGAATACATTTTACTTGTGAGTATACAGGGCGATATTTTTGTGAAAAGCTTTATATCGAATTTTCTATTTGATATTTACATTTCTAGAAAGTATTTTTTTTTAAATTCTATTGAATTTATTATACATGCATAATTGTAATTCATCTAATTCAGTAGTTGTCTAACTAACATTAGAACAAACAATCTTACACAGCACTATGGGATACGAAACAATTTTTTTATTTTACTTATAATGATGAAATCGTTAACCCTCTCTATGTTTCAGACACAATTTGATGGACAAACCGTTTGAAAAATATCCCAAATATATTTCATACAAAGACACTATTGGTAAGGATAATATGTAACAGTATATTATGTTCTTATTACATACAGGGTGAGTCTTAAATAAGTGCAAATGTTTTCAAGGCTGCTAAATCTTGATAAAAGAAACTTAAAAATATTTTTCCTTTACCGTTTTTGAAATAAGTCCAAAATAACCGAGTTATTTTACTTTGAAAATTTCCAAAAAAATGATTTTTGCTTAAATTTTGAGAACCGCTGGCTATTTTTTTTTCTTTATTATAATAGTTATTTTTTCTATGATTAATTTAATTTAGTTTATCTTTAAATTTTAAATTGCCGCATATTTCAAAGTTACTTTCAACCCGAGGCGAAGTGTGGCATATTTCTTTTGAAACGTGGTACAACAAAATTGGTACGCGCCGGAAGTCTGAACTTCGAACATAAAATTCATTTAAAGACGATTCCTGTTTAGTCTTTGATTGTGAAGATTGCGCTGAGAAGATCAAGATCGATAAGGGAGCCCTCTGATACTGTCTGAGACTAAAAGCCTCTGAAGCTGTCTGACTACTAAAGGTAGGAGTAGGTTTCTCATTTCTTTGTGCGGTTTCTCCCAGGGCAATTAACCTAAATTACATAGATAAAATAAAACCAGAAAAATCAATCTAATCAAAATCTTTTCGGGGTTTTCTTTCTGGTAAATTTAACCTACTATCTACCGGGTGCGTCTCAAAAGTGGCTCACCCATATAACTTTTTTATTTTTTCAGTTAAAAAAACGATATTTGGTATGTTAGTATATGACATAAATTAGGATTGATTGACGTATTCAATTGTTTTCGGTCACTTCCGGTTTCACCGGAAATGACTACAACTTTTGATGGCCATTTAGACATCAAGCCTTCGGTATTTTTTTACTTTATTCTATCGAAAATAACATTCTGAATAGAATGACATATCATATGTCAACTTTTGACATTTTCGCATGTGGTTTATTTTAAATTGTAACTTGCTGTTCGTAACGAAAATTTGACTCGAAATACCAAGTATGTGGTATCAAATTATTCGTTTGGTTTGGTTTTTCCAAATATGCTAATGAGCCACCCTCGTTCCATTTGAAAAAACTGAGATATGATTAAAATACGATTTGAGCATTTTCTAACTGGCCAGGACAAGACACTAAAAACATTAGACTATCAAATCTATTTTTCCAAGTCTCCTTGGTTAAGAATTAATGTTTTTAACATGGACCAGGCACTCTAGATTAAATTTTAAAATACGATTTTTTATTAAGCGAGAATGTCAAATGTTGACATATGTCATTCTATTCTGAATGTCATTTTCTATCGAATAAAGTAAAAAAGTACCAAAGGTGCCATTTAAAAATCAAAAAACGTAGTCATTTCCGGCGAAGCAGCAAGTAACCAAAAACAATTGAATACGTCAATCAATCCTAATTTATGTCATATACTCACATACCAAATCTCATTTTTATATCTCAAAAAATAAAAAAGTTATAGGGGTGAGCCACTTTTCAGATGCACCCGGTATATGTTACCATATTATTAAGAAATTATGTTTTTAACTTAAAAAAAAATTTAATTTTCAAAAAAAAAAGTTCGCGAGAAAACCTCATAATGTATGCATGTTTCTGAGGTCAAAATATACTACCGCTAAAAATATTTGCACTTAATTAAGACTCACCCTGTATGCATATTCTTTAAGTTATATATTTAACTAAGCTTTTAATTTTTTTAGTGATTCCTAATGCTTTTGTATATGAAGTCTCTAAAATGAAGGACAACAAGGAACCAGAATATATTTTACAAACCTATATGAAATTTTATTTAAGCATAGAAATAGCTTTATTTTTAGATGAAGTTCACGAGAATTTAAAATCATCCTTTTATTCAAACTTTATCAAAAATATAAATATATACTTATATCCGGACGATACCATACAATTTAATAATCAACTTATATCATTTAAGGTAAGTACTTGATTTAGTTGAGGTAGCCTAACTGTGATATAATATGTTTTAGTTACCAGAAGATAGTAAATGGGACTCTGTAAAAGCTCTGTCTAACAGAAATAGAATTTCTGATAACCTAGCTTTAAAAGTGGCTTTTGCAGAAAGTTTTAGCGAAAATATTAATAGCACGGGAGTTTTACCCTGGATTTCAAACGATTTTAGTGCAGAGGAGCAATTTTTTATTATTATAGCACAAGGTAATCTTTGAAGTGTTTTATAAACTGCCTAAATTAATATGTTCGTAATATTTAAACTATTACAGTCATTAAAGATTCACATCAAACATCTTTTTGTTTATTATCACTATAGTCCTTGTCTTTACATTACAACTGGAAAACAATTATGGTAAGGCAGACCTTCTTTAGACAGCCAGTCGACTGCAAGTTTTTGAGTTGGTGAGGTGCTTCACGAATACCTGTCAATGTTAAAGCCCACTTGTTAACTATGTTAAGAATATAATAGATCAGTAATATGCCCAGAAATTTTGAACTGTGGGTTGGATTGATTAACACACTAAATATCTTATTTTAATATGCGGTCATTTTTTTTAAGTTTTACTGGCACTCATTCTAATTTATTGTGGAGATTTTGAACTTTGTTCCATCTATTTTTTTTCGAATTGAATTGTATTAAAACAAGATTGTATGAAAAATTTGATTAAGGAAAGCTTGTTACAGTAATAATGATAAAAGTATAAAATAAAAAATGCCATAATTTGTAAACCTTAAAAATATACGCTGTCTATAACATAATAATGCCAATTATTATATATTTCAGAATACTGCCAGAAAGAAAATATTATTGAGTTGGCTCAAAGTTTGTATGAAAATCCACAGATGCCACCATTATTTCGATTGTACAGTCTTTTAACCAATTCTGATGATTTCCATTCACAATTCGAATGCAAGCCTGGCACCAAGATGAATCCAGGAAATATTATTACGCAATTTGACAGTTTCACTTACGAATACGAATATACGAATTGATATTTTTGTAAATTATTTTTTTTTCTATAAAATCATTTTGTTTTTCTGTTTGTGTTTTTATTTATATTTTTTTTTTATTTTTCCTATTTTTGTCCTAATTTTTATATAGTAGATTTCTACGAGAACTACTTTATGTAGACAATATATTGAATTCAAATTCAAACATTTACACTCAGATGCAAAAAAAAACGCAGCGGAAAATTTTTTTGTCAACTTTAAAAAGTTATATTTTTTTTATTTTTAGCACTATTGCCTTGATTTTTTCAAAGCAAACTGTATATAAATATGTCAACTTTAATTCGTAAACTCAGTTTATTATAAACTTCAGTATTTGACTTATTATACAGGGTTAATCGAAGAGTTGTTTGTTACCCTATCTTTCAATACCCTGTGCAATAATTTCGTGAACAATTTTTCCTAAAATATTATGTGTTGATCAGAACCATGTCCCCTGAATATTTTGGTTTTTTACTCATTTCAACACATGCCTTAGTTAATTTTTAAGAGCAAAATCCACTTGCCACACACATTTTGTAATATTTTCAATTATCGTTATATTTTGGTGTTATTCTTCATAATGACGAGGTGGCTTTGGTGATTATTGTTGTGTACGATTGAATATAGTTCTTAGTATCGAAGATTGTGCAAAAGTCATTGATCTTGTTCAAGATGGCCGAAATTATGAATATTCGCTTGGTTCTTGAAGAAGAAAGGGAAAATATAACACAATATATATTTGCAGCCTCGTTAACACTATGAACCGACAGTTATAGCAGCCGGGGGAGACAATACAAAGTATTAGAGTATTTTTTTACAAGTTTTTTGCTTGTAAACTCAGTAATTACAGTTATTTTTTTAATATCCTTAGTTCTGTTAGTGTTACTAATATTTATTAAAGTCAAGCCTTTATCGTTACTCTTTTTTTTTAATTTTGATATAGAGTTCTAATCAGTGTCGATATGACATTACGACAGTAGTCAACAAAGCCACCTCGTGATATTGAAAAATAACATCATAAAATAATAACAGTTGAAAAAATTGCAAATTGTTGATGGCAAGTTCATTTCGCTCTTAAAAATTAACCAAAGCATGTGTTGACATGAGTAAAAAAACAAAATGGTTCTGAACGAAAAGTACTGTTTTAGGAAAAGTTACTCACGAAATTATTGCACAGGGTGTTTTAAAAGCACCTTCAATTAACACTGTATAATGCGCCAAATACTAAACTTAGCCTATCACCCTCAAAATTTATTTATCCGAAAGACGTGTTCAAATAACCCATTTTCCGTTCGAATCGTTGATTAATGAGGGCGCAGCGGATGGCTAGAGCCCGATACACCGTCGAAATTCGGTCTGTATCAGCGATTTTGGCTTCGGCACCGGCAGCCAACGCTACAAAACCACTAACTACCGCTCCGGCGTCAGGCTAATAGCTGATCGGTTAATAGCTATTGACAGCGGCACACACCCCCGACCGAAGCCAACGTTTAGATAATGATTTATTTATTCAAAGTAAACGAGGTATTATTCAGTTACTGTAGGTCCCTTTACAAAGTGTATTAACTTAACAAATGCTTCAGTTCTAGTCTGATAAACACCATAACCTACCTTAGTAGATGTAACACAGTTTCAAAAAGTTAAAAAAAATATTGTCTATAAAAAACTCATCTTATTTCAACCCTGATAATGCTAATATCACTAGGCAACAGCCAAAATGTATCTTAAATAAAATTAACAAAATCTTACTATTTGGAATGATCTTCGCCTGGTGGTCACTAGTTTCTTAGAAAATAGAAAAGCTGATGATTGCGATACGTTAGTTATAAGTATAAACATGCATTCATTAAATGGGTTGTAGAATGTAGAATGTTTAAGAGGCTTTGACAAAAGCCAGTATCTGAGACGGCTCCACAGAGGCCAGCTCTCCATCTTCGACATCAGCCGTACCAAAGTTTATGGCACGAACTAGTGTTGGAAATAATCGGATGATTTCAATCCTCCAGTACTGATCCTCGAGGATTCCAATAATCGGATGATCATCCGAGGAACATCTTCGGTCATAAAATTCTCTCCAAGACTACTCCAAGCCCTAATAATATAATATCTCGATCGATCCCTGAATAATGCTCAGTACGGTTTGTTAAAACAGTGTTGCCATGTATCTGAATGACTTGAGTTATATTGTAATAAATATAAAAAATTATTTTAGTCAGGTTTATTAATAATTTTTCATATTTTCGTGTATACATATTTGATATGAGAAATAACATTTTGATAGGTTGCGCTTAAAATCGTACTTATTTTGTTTCTTTAACTCTGATTTTGAGATTTATCTGGAAACCGTACAGACCTAATGTAATCAAGTAATTCGGAAAATTACTTGTTTTAACTTGAAACGATTTCAGTATAAATCGCAAATAGCCTTGTATTCTCAACACTCCTCACGGTTTTCCACACACATTTGTCAATCCTCGAGGATTGACAAAAATCATCGAAACATACCGAGGATTTGAATGCTCGAGTGACTGGGTATTTTTCACTCGTGTGATCCCATCACTATCACGAACTATTGTCGTCTCGGCGTACTCAATGATAAGGTGTTCAGGTGATGGTTGGGTTGGGTTCGCCGTTGTTTCTCAGCTCCAACCTACTGAGGTGTTCGTTGAGGAGACAGTATCCTGTTAGAAACCCCGTGACAATCCGAAGATTGTTTTTACTTAAATCAAGGAAAATCTTTCATTTTTCTCGGTCGTAAGTTCTGACGAATTTTTTCGAGTGTCTTAGACCGTTGGAGGATTCCCATTCCAGGTTATGGATGGAGTCTCCAGGTTTTTCAGTTCCGCTTTAACAATCTTGGTTTCCGCTTAGAAAACAGAACGGTTCTGGTCCAGTTAGTCGAGTATCCAGTTTCTAGCTATATCGTTTGCTTTTTCATTGGCTTCTATCTTCTATTCCTTGGAGAATGAGAGGACTTCTTTGCCTAATTTGTTCAGCTTATCTAGACATTCTTTTATCAACTTCGAATTGATGCTTACTGAGTTGATCGCTGTTAGTACTGCAAAATGGATTGCAAAATATATTTAAGATTCATTTTCTACACTCACACCTGGACTTTTCTTATGATTAATCCGAAGCTACTGTTCAATTTGTAAAGTTTGAAACTTTCGTCACAGGTTGTCATTCTCTCTCTTATCCATGTTTATCACATGAAATGGAAATTTTGCGTCAAAAACGTAAGTCCATTATATTTCTTACATCGTACGATTATTTTTTTCTTTTTACATACGGATCACCCTCATTGAGTATAAAGGATCGTACTTCCTTGTATAATGTGCACGAATAAAAAAAGGCAAACATCGTATTTGTATTACTCGCCGAAATCGAACAATACGGATCGCCGACTGTCAAAGTTGTCGTTAAATTTTAACGACTACGAAGAGGATTTTTATCACTTTTCGATATTTTTGTGGGATTTTCTGTGTTTATTTAGTTATTTGCATGTTATTTATAATTTAATTTATTATTATTGTTTAATATTTCGTTATTGTTAGTTAAAATAGTCAGGAAATATGTGAAAAGCAATATGGCGCCGAAAATTATGACGAAAGTTTCAAACTTCGCAAATTAAACAGTATAAGTGACGAGTACAGCGAACGCTTATATCAAGACATATTACAATGGAGAAAACGTACCAGCGAAATTGGAATCCTTCCATGATTGCAGACTAATGTTGGACTATTGTTTGTGATGCTCCAGAAAAAGTTCACAAACAGATTACAAGAAAACACCGAATTTAGTGACTCAAAAATATAAAGGTATCTATTTTTTTCTTATTTTATCGAAAATAAAATTAAAAAAAAATTGTTCTTCAAAACTCCAATTCAATTAAGTTTTCAACTTCATTGACATTTTCGTATTCAGCCCCAATAAACTAAAATTTGTTGTCCAGTGTATTTTAATAAAACGTAGAGAAGTTACACCAGCAATCGTGCCAATTTTCATCTTCATTCGTATTTTAATTTGGCATCTCCCTCTATGAGAAAAAATATCTCATTTAAAACTATCGGGGAAAATAACTGATCATCTCACCCCAGGTTCGGCTTTATTTTAATTACGTCCGCCGCCGTAACGCTCACAAGTTATTACTAATAAATCTAAACCCGCTATAATTGTTACTTCACGCTCAGTTGCATCGTGATTTATCGGCCACGCTTATACCGAAATGGAATTAGGCCGGGAGTAGAAAGAGACGGAGACACAGATAGAGAAGGCGAAAAGTGAAATTTTAGTGTGGATATATTTTTATTATTAGTCAGTAAAATTTGAAATAACTCTAATTTGATATTTTCAATTAAAATGTTATATACATTTCAAACTAAAAGCATCCTTTTAAACGACTTAACGAATATTACAGTTGGGGGTTCGATCCTTTAGTGTTACCGTTAGCGATGGGAACTATCGAATGAATTAGACTATCGAATGGTTAATGAATGAATGATTTCAACTATCGAATGGTTTTATTCGAATAAAATCATTCATTCATTTGTATACTAAAGCATATGTGACAACCTCGCCGTGCGACTAAATGGTTATCGTTGAGCCACGACTATCGAATGCTTTTGATAAATGAAATTTAGTATTCGTTTGATTTTATAAAAATGCGTCGGTGCATTATTAGTTCTTCCAAATTTTTATAACTTCGCCGTATAAATACTGTGCTATTTTTGCGTTTATTAAAATAGTTAAAATACTAAAATAGTAGTTATTTTTTAATTTTATTTATTGACGATTGTGTGCATGTGCAGGTGGTCAAAATTTTTCCGAAAATTTGTGTGGTTTTCCGTAGTCCGATCTTTCAATTATTTAATTTTATATGGTATATGATCTATTTTTTAATGGGAAATTTTGAGAAGTAGCAAATTTTTAAGAGAGATGAGATGAACTTACAATTAATTTTAAAAATACATATTTGTATTTTAGATGTTTTAATAATATGAATTAGTTGAACTTAATAATCATATTTAAGTAATGTGGTTGTATAATCATATTTAAGTAAATGGTTATCGAACTCAAACTATGGGATGAGAAAGTTAAAATGAAAGTTTTACACGTGCCAATTTAAAAAAAAAGTTAACGATGTTTATATTTTGTTTATGCTAATTCTCTTACATGTAGTTTTTTGCGAAGAAAAAATATTTCATTTATTTTTTAAAGTAAATGCCAGTAAAAGTAAATATAATTTTTAAATAGTAATATAAAGCATCTATAAATGATTTTAAAATTTGTTGTTAATATAACAAATTAGTTCTGTAATTATTATTATTTAATAAACCAACGTTGCCAAAAAAATTAGAGACTATATTATTTTTAAATAGGATCTAATATAAATAATTTTGACATCTAATTTGTTGTTTATATTTTGCTACTACTTAAAAGAAAATATTTATATGAAATGATTTTAAATTTTGTTGTTAATAGGTATAACAAATTATTACTGTTATTATTATTTATTAAACCAGTCTTTGCTAAAAAACATTAAAAATAATTTTCCTGCATCCAAAATAACAAGTATTATTGCAGTGTAACAACAGAATATTAAAAAAATGCAGAATATATAGTATGTCTATATATTCCCTAATTAAAAAAGCCAAACAATAATATTCTTTGCTAATATCAACTAATACCAAAATATGGCAACAGCGCCTTTCATAATGTATTTTCTGTGTAAATACTAGCACCTCAACAAAAAAAATAATGTGTCCTTATCTATATCTGAGTCCGCAAAATCAAAGATGCCGGCTTCTTTCATAGCATTGCCACCGACCGCTGTCGGGTTTCTCGAAAGAAACCTACGTCGCCGGGCGACAACTAAAATTCAGTTAATATTTATTATAATCGATCCTGACGAATGAATGAATTTCATAAATGAATGAATTTTATAAATGAATGGTTTTTGCTGCCGAATTACTAGAATACAATATTTCAAGGCAGATGACGGATCTATTCGATAATTTTTATTCGAATAGTTTTCAACGAATGTTTTCTTACTAACTTTCGAATTATTCGAATGAATTGCAACTATCGAATGTTTCGATAGTATTCATTCGATAGTTCCCACTACTAGTTACCGCTATCAAGGGTCAGGGGCGGATACAGAAATTTATTTTAGGGGGGGCCTAAATATAAAATAATGCAAAATATGCCTTTTATGGCGCCATTTTTAACCCAAAAGCCTAATATTTAACACAAATTACCATGGGCCCTAGCCCCATGGGCCCCCCCTCTGTATCCGCCACTGTCAAGGGTGTTATACAATATCAAAATTAAACAATATCAAAATTATACAATATCAAAATTAAACACTAATTCACCACAATATGTCAAAACACTTTAATATTAAACCTTTTTAGGTGCAAGTGGCAAAATACCCAAAGGATTTTTGAAGAGATAGATAGATAGATTTTTTAGAATCTGCTGCAGAGGTATAGACATTTTTAAGCAATAGATTTAAATTCTCTAGAATATAATCGAACCTCATCTCAGTGTTGTTTTAATATGTAAATGTGAACGTGTATGGGTGTGTTTAATTGTATTTTGTAAATAAATAATTTTTTCTTAAAATAAACGTACTATATCGACAATAATAGTATCTTACGTTTTAAAAATTTGTTACATCTTTAAAAATAATATAAAATGTCAATATTCCATGAGTATATTATTATACATGAGGTCTGAATTATAAAGGTGCGTATTCATTATCCGCACGAACGAACGAACGAACGAACGAATGTTCGCTAGTGGTATGAACGGGGACCGCACGATAGGACCGCACGAGAAGACCGGAGGCATTTGTTGGCGAACGCCTTTGATGTACCGACTCGAAACGGATGGTCGAGCGAACGAACGAACGAACGGCCGCTTGCGTTCGGTCCCCGTCTAAATATACCGCACTTTCATTCGTTCGTTCGTTCGTTCGTTCGTTCGTTCGTTCGTTCGTTCGTTCGTTCGTTCGTTCGTTCGTTCGTTCGTTCGTTCGTTCGTTCGTTCATTCGTTCGTTCGGATAATGAATACGCACCTTAAGAAAATGAATTTTCTACGAAAACTTGAAGAGATAGGTAAAAAATGGTGTAAAACAATTTGATAGACAATTAAATTATGCATCGAATTCTCATTAAATATACAGGATGTTCCATTTAAATTAAACAAGTTATTGCCGTTTAAAGCTAGTAATTATTTAAAATAAATTTTTAGACACTCTGTATACCTAAGGTAATATAATTTTTATTATTGCGCTAGAAATAGAAATACTTTAGTTCAATATTTGGTTTTAAAAACTTAAATACACCTAGAGAAATGAAGCATTAAAATTATTCCTGAATTTTGACAAAAACCTAAATATTTCAAAAACGGTAAGATTAAAATTCAGTAAACCTTAATCAAATTTACCTTTATTTTAATCGTAGGAACTAGAAATGTAATAATATACAGGGTGTTCCATTTAAAAAATTACAACTTTGATATTTTTTATTTATTTCGGACACTCTGTGTCTTGTAAAAATATTTTTAAATTGTAGCTCTAATAGTCCTTCAACGAACCCAAAACTGACAATTTGCAAAAATCTAATCGTTTAGCTCCAATACTCCGTGTCGTATTTGGTGAACAACCCTGTATTTATAATTAATTTATTTTTGTTTTCTAAAATATTTTGATTAAAAGAAAAGATGATAACCACGTGACTGAAAGTATATTTGTTATGAACTATTGCTAGTTTTAAGAAGCATATAATAAAAGATATTTTTTTAAATCAATTTTACAAATATAAACACTTTATTTAAAGAAAATTTATTGCAATGTCTGACAGACGAAGATCTACATTTAAATAAGCATAATTTATTATCATTCTCGTATCATATATGCAACAAAAACATCTGTTTCGATGTTTTTTATTCGATCTTTTTTACGACTCTCTATCGGAAGAAAGATGGAACACCATCGCCGGAAAAATTTATTTCCTCTATCTTGGCCGCATGAATCAAAATCGCATAAGATATTATAAAAACATATTTCCCGCTTCACAAATTTTATAGTTGCCGTTTTCCCTCTACCCCATAGGGCCAATTTTAACCCTCGCTTTTCTTTGAACGGATTTCCGCATAACTTCCGAAAATCACTTTCAGAATGCGGACGCGCGCTTTCGATCGAACTTTTAAAGTATGGCCTTAATAGAAATAAATCGACTCTGAACCAAATCCGATTCAGTTTCATCAGTTTAGTGTCTATTTAAACGATACGTATTGACAGTGATGGCCAAAACATTTGAAACATGATAATATCTTATAGACAATTTCTGTAATTTAACACAACTTAATTATCGTCAAATATTATTACATTGAGATGCTTTTATCTGTCTAAAATGTTGCGACGCGACGCCTAGATACAAAACAGATATTTCCTGTTTTCAAATTTATGCGGTAAAAATATTTAGATACTTGTAATTTGATAAAAACGCATGGATTAGAAGAAGAACCAACAAAAACTTTGATTAAATATTCTCGCGAAGTTCAAAACAAGTTATATCCAATCAATGTAGTATTGAGCAATAAAAAGAATTAGAAGAGAGAAACGTATGCTCAGCAGTTAAAAGAGCATACCATAACTTGGTATACTGATGCTTTTGCCAAACCAAAACCAATGCAGGAACAGGGATCGGAGTAGTTGAGTCGAGAACTAATAACTCCGAGCCAATGGGCACCTACCACCTACCCTAGCATCCTACAGGCAGAAATCTACGTACAACTTATCTTAGATAGGAATTATTGGAAACAGCCTTACAATAAATAGTTATCTTATCTGAGAGTCATGCAGCGTTAAAAGCGATCAACTCATTATCAATCAATTCGAAGTTGGTCAAAGGATGCATAGGGAAGATGAACAAATGAGGCAAAAAAAAACAAAGTTCTTTTACTCTGGGTGTCAGCTCACAAGGGATAGAAGGTAACGAGCATACTATATCTACAAATTCATTTACCCAGTAGTAGGTATAATAAACATTTTTGGTAATCTCTGTCTCAAATAGTTTCTGAAAAAAAAATATTTTTTTAAAAGGTCCGATTAAATGTATATTTCCGAAACTAAAGTTTCAAAAAAAATCATACTATATCTACAAATTCATTTACCCAGTACTAGGTATAAAAAACATTTTTGGTAAACTCTACAAATTCATTTACCCAGTAGTAGTTATAAAAAATATTTTTGGTAAACTCTGTCTCAAATAGTTTCTGAAAAAAAATTAATGTTTTTAAAAGGTCCGATTAAATTTATATCTCCGAAACTAAAGTTTCAAAAAAAGTCATACTATATCTACAAATTCATTTACCCAGTAGTAGTTATAAAAAACATTTTTGGTAAGCGATTTAATCACCATAACCAACAGTAATAACATATACCGTATTTTTAATCATAACTAATTTTTTTCAAATAGAATGAGGATGGCTCATTAGCATATTTGGAAATAGCATTTTTTACGAATAATTTGGTACATGTGATTGGTGTATCATTTTATTCAGATCATCCATCATTCATTTCTTCATTTCGAGTCAAATTGTCTTTACTTTTTTGGCCATCGTACTCTACACTATGTCCCCGGATTGTCTTTACAAGAGGAAAAACTTTTTTATTATTGATATTTTGAGAAAAAATCATTCTTCATAAAAGTTTTTGCTAGTTCTAAAATGGTTAATCTTGTTTAAACTTTTCCAAATATCCGTACCGTTTTAGAGAAAATTAAAAAAAAAACATGAAAGATATAGTTGAATTTTTTCAAATCCTAAATATTAAAAAGCGTTTTCTATGGTAATATAATTTCGATTTCATTCTTTGATAGATCATTATAATTAATTTTGATTAACGTCATATTTTTTGATGTTTATTAAAGTATCACATTTCCCGAACTATTATCACCATTTCGGTAGCATTGAACTAAAATTTAAATTGCTATTTTTTTTAATTGAAAATGTCAAAAGTTAATATATTATACGTCGTTCTATTCAGAATGTCATTTTCTATCAAATAATGTAAAAATTACCAATAGTATACCATATAAGAATTAAAAGTTTTAGTGATTTCCAGTGAAACAGGAAGCGAATGAAACTAATAAAATACGTCAATCAATCCTCATTTATGTCATATACCAACATACGAAGTCTCGTTTTTTTTATCTGAAAAGTCTCTAGGGTTGAGCCACTTTTGAAATACACCCGGTAGATTATCGTTTAAAGAGCTGGTCCAAACTTTTAACTCTTCAACATGTTTGAATGACCCTGATCATGTTACGCTAAAAAGTAAACATGTAAAAATGGTTTCAATTTTAATATTTATTTGCCAAAGTAAAACAAAAAACGTGCAATTAAAAAAACGCCTTTTATCCTTTAGAATCTACTTATCCCACAAAATTATATCGATAGCTTCGCAATCGATTTAACTTTAAAGCGGATCTTTTATCCCTCCGTCTCGTCTCCTCTCCGAGACCTCCTCGATACTTCATAAATATGATGGGGTGCATTCGAGCAGATCAAAACGGAATTGCACTTAAACGATTTATAGTTTTATATATCGCGGCCGGACAATTTCGCCCGTTCCCTATAATTGATTTAAGTAAATTTCCGTTTTTCGGGGAAAGCCCGACGGGGAGACTTCTTATTCTTCGCCGTGTTTTATGGATTTTCGGATTCTGGAGATTATTTACGATCGTTTTGAGTATCTCCGAGTCTATTCGGTATTATTATACGCTAGTAGTAATTTATACGAGTCGGATTTATATATTTTTGCGTTCCGTTTTTATTTTTATACGTTTTATTGACTGTTCGATGCTTTTGGTTTGTTTAGTGTTGTTTTTGTAGTTTTAGTTTTTGGAAAATAGCTGAACTTTTATATAGAAATAATGAAACTCTCCCTACGTAGGTATTGTTTACATATTTAATAACATCCCCCAAATTTTAATGAGACAGATACAGGGTAATATTTAACATAAAAAAATTATGATCTTATCCTATATAAAAACAAATTTGAATGATTCAATTTAAGGTTAATTCAGGCTTTCTTTTCAGCCACTTGAGGTTTGATTGAAAGTGGCTCCAAATTTGTTTATTTTTATCAGAACCCCCTATGTATAATGCCATATTATTATACTTAAATTTTTTTTTTTTATAAAATTTCAATTTTATGACAAAAATTACAGTTGCAGAGCGTAACATTTTTCAACATTAATGCATCATTTTTAAAGGCTTGTTACTCTACTTAAATTTTTACAATAATTTATTAAAAAACAAAAACAAAAAACTAAAACCATAAAAAATCAATTTTTTAAATAGAACGATCGTTTTTAATATACCTATGCGTTCGTATTTGCGTGTTAATATTTTTCTATTAGTAAAATGCTTCTCCCTTATTAATATTATAAGGTAGTAGTTATTCATAGTATTCATGTAGTATATTAATGGCTAATTATATATAACTAACCATGAGTTCATTAATCTGAAATAGCTACCTACTTACGAGTACTAGCTTATTTAAATTGAAATATCTTATATTTTTTTATTAAGGAGTAACTAAGAGTTTAAAATCGACCAACAAATTTAAATTTTTGAAAATCGTATGAAATAGATTGCTTCAAAAAAAATTCAAATATTTTGAAAACTATTATATTTAGAAATAGATAACTTTATATGCAAAGTTATTTTCACTTTTGATGACAGATAAACTAAAAGAAACAAAAATTCATTTTTTCCATTAAAAAAAATAAATGGAAAGGATTTATAAAGTTTTGTTGACGTAATAACTGTCACATTTTTATAAACACCATCTAAAAATTTTAGTAAAGTACGCAATAAAGTTTTTACAAAGAGATTATTTCAAAAACGCCTAAACTAAAGATTCTAAAACTTCTAATCGACAAAAAATGCTATTGCATTTAAAAAATAAAAGTTAGAAAATTGCATTTAAATCACAAAAATCAAATAATACGTTTCTCCTATTTAATTTCTATTTAAAATAAGCGAATTGCCAGTGACTTCTGGTTAAGCCATTTTTCCCCTAAAGTGGGAAAAAATATCACTATAAATTCAATATACAAATTTCTATCTAAATTAGATCTTAAAAAAGTTTTAATAAACTAATTGCCTGAGAAACTCTGTACTGTATTAAATAAAATAACACAATACACTATTTTTTAATAATCAAAAAATGATTATCGCATTATTGCAACTTTGTATCACCCCCGGAGTTAAGCACTATAGCTGCAATTTTCGTTCTTTTTTTAGTTTATTGTTTTTAATTTTTTTACTTTTTTGTGAGTTTTAAATAAGTGCAATTATTTTTAGGGGTAGTATATATAGTTTGGAATTTTTAAAAAACAAATGCAATTTTTTTAATTTGTAGTTAAAAATCATAATATCTTGATAATTTGGCAACATAGGCAGTAGATTAAATTTACAAGAAAGAAAATCCAGAAAAGATCCAGTGGTTCTCAAAATTTAAGCAAAAAATTGTTTTTTAACTCAGTTATTTTGGACTTATCTGAAAAACGATAAGAACAAAATATGTTGCCTTTGTGGAGATCTACCAGCAATGAAAATATTTACACTTATTTAAGACCCATCCTGTGTATTGTTAATAAAAAAAATTACAAAATTTTCAGTTGTGAAAAAAACAATCCTCTGACAGTAAGAACTATAGCAGCAATTTTTAATTTCTGAAATTTTAAAACTCTACAGCCTTATAGACACTCTTTATTTCTCTTTCTGTTTTTCCACGCCAAACCATAAACCTTCACCAAATGCCTACCGGGTCCCGTATTTTCGGCGCTATTTCCGAATCAAACCGCCCTATTTACCTCGTTTTAATCCTGCCCCCTCTCCCCGCACCCCTCACCCACCGTCGCTCCGGGGTGCTTATTTGGGATGCGGGCGCCACCAACCACTAACGACATTGTTATAGTGTCACGGAAAATACTGGAATCGAAGTCGTTACTTTATATTGTTACGAGCCTGCCGATTTCCTCTCAATAAAACGTTTTCCAGCGACTGAATAAAACTACGAAGAGAGAATTTTTTTCTTTGGGCTGAAAAACGAATTTAGTCGTAACTGAAAAACAATGACGACTTTTTCTCAAAAATATAATAAATATACATACTGAAATAATTTCAGACTTTGTCTATTGTCATTATATAAAAAACACCAGGCAATTTTTGGCATGCACTTTTGGCAATTATGAAAAAGTTCGGAGTACCCTACAAATTTCTTGCAGTGTATAAAAGCCTCCATAACAACAAGTCAAGAGTACCACATCATGGATCACTGAGCGATCCATTCCTAACAAATACAGGAGTTAGGCAAGGATGTGTCTTAGCGCCTCTCCTATTCAACATATTCATGGCAGCGCTCTCCATTATAGTGGACAGCAAACTGCAGGGGAGAGGATTGGGCATTAGATACAGATACGACGGACGGTGGTCTGTTCAACATAAAACAACTCAGGGCAAAAACACGTACAAAATCATCACAGAACTTTAATACGCTGATGATGGCGCTCTAGTTGCAAAACCATTACAGCAATTACAAGAAATGTTGAACACATATACCTGGGCATACAAGGCTTTGGGTCTTAAGCTAAACATCGACAAAACTAAAATCATGTGCACTCCCTCAGAAGATCACAACAATGCTATAAAAATCTATTGGAATATGTAGCGGAATTCAATTACCTCGGCAGTTTACCTCGGCAGTCTGACATTCAGCACAGGATTAGCAGCGCCTCAAGAGCGTTCTGGAAATTAAAAGACAGTGTTTTCTAAAACCATGACTTAAGTACAAAAACGAAACTTGCAGTGTACCGAGCAATAATAATCCCCACTATGTTGTATAGGAGCGAAACTTGGGTGCCGTACCACCGATGAACGCATTAAACAAGTTGCAACAGAGACACCTTAGACAACTCTTAGACAACGAAGACAGCTTACAATAGAACCAATGGAGAAGAATTGTAAACTCGGTTAACAGCGACAACCAGAAGTAAAGAGGCAACAAAGCAATGAGATTTTTGAATGTCCGGAGTGCGGTAGACAGATAACATCACGTATCGGGCTTTTCACAGATCACAGATAAGCTCATGAAAGAAAACGCCTTGCGTATAGATAATATTAAAATACGGAACGTTCTATTTGAAAAAAAAATATTACATTAATTTCAAATTGTTCAATCGCTTCGTATCGCCCAGTATAGCGATGAAATCATTTTTAGAGTATGTGTTACTATCTCCCGCATATTTTATAAAAAAGATTGACGTAAAAATCTGAAATAAAATATTTTAACAAAGTTTGAGATCAAAAACTAAAACTATAGCATATTGAAAAGGAAACAGAGTATAATTCTTAATTAAATTAATTTACACGTATAGCAATTTACGAATTTTCTCCGAATCAAGAAGATAAATCTGGGGAAAATTAACAGTCAGTCGGTGAAGACGAATGGCTATATTTATCCCGTAATGGAAACAACAATCCCAGTAATCACCGAGGCTTTTTCATTTCTCACCACCCTACTAGAGGCGTACTTTTTCCCTTCTTGTATAACCTAATCATTGAGTTGCAGACATTAATATAAAGCTATTACTATTCTATTGCGCCCGTTTAGAGCACCAACGAACTCAAATATTTAGAGAATTTCGCATTTTCGCAACAACAAAATATTTTCTAAATTAATTAAAATTTTCCTGTAATAAAGTTATTGTTTTATTTCAGTTTATTAACAGTACTACGCTTTTCAAATAGTTTTTCTATTATATTTTCAAAAATAATTCTTTTAAAGCACAGGATGATTCAAATTGAGATAACTTATTTTAAAATATATAGATTTATAATAATACACCAATGCCTGGGGCATCTGTAGTTCTTATAATAAAAAACTTAGGAATTTTGTTAAAATACGTACTAGGATGTAACTTGAGGAAAATATTTTAAGTTCTACAGGGTGGTTTAAAAATGATTGATGTAAATATCATAATTTTAAGTTATACAGAATGTCCAAAATTCCCCGCGAAACTTTCTGAAATATAAAATATCTTTCCTTCGTTTTGTCGGTTTTCAGAAGGCTGAAAATGTATTTTTTTATTTATTTATTTGTGTCTCTGAATTTATCAAACCAAATTTAATAAAATATAAAGCACTAGAGAGGACTATATAAAGTTATTAAAAAAAACAAAAATGCAATAATATACAGGATGTCCCATTTAAAAAATCATTTTGACTAATTTACACTTCTTTAAGCCACATATTTCTTGTGCAGTACAAGTAGTAGTACAGTCTAAAATTTTTACGATCATGCGTGCTTTGTACGATAACAGATAAACAATCCTTATGAGAAATTTCTCTACTATTTTTTTTACTTATCAAAGTCAAAAGCCCCTTAATCATAAAAGTTTTTGATCATACATGGTAATTTACATCACAAATGGAAAATGGACATTGTCCATTGCAGTGACCAATTAATTAGAAAGCAGAAATATACAAAACAAATTTGAAAGCATGCAATGTAAGATTCATTATTTTCTTTTTAACTATATTTTTTTACTGCAATAAACAGTAGATACATATCAAGATACGTTACCGCCAATACTTATACGTATCTCCATTAGTGACTTTAAATAAAAACATTATGCAAAAAATTAAAAATAACACAAACAAATAAACAAAAATAAACACTTTTTATATCTATTATAATTCAGTGACACCTCTATGTTTATGAACTCGTCGATTGATACAAGTTCCGCCTTTTAAATGCGCTCTTCTTTTGCGCTCAAGAAACTCGTAATTTTTACGATTTAAAACCAGAAAGTGACAGTTTCAAATTAATTTTTTTTTTATAAATTTGAATGAGTTTTTATATCTTCTTGTTCACTTATATTACTTATGCCGACAAGACAGCAAAATAATTAAACAAATAAATAAATATTAGAAATCAAAAAAATTAATATTATAAATAAATATTAAAAAATATAACACAATTAACGTAATTAATTCATTAAATGGTACGATTTTTTCAACAGATACGTCTATAAAAACAGGGGTCGTTCTGTTAAAATGACATTATATCCGATTATATCAAATTAAACTTCAAAAATAAACAATTACTACCTGATAACAATTACGTAATGAGGTAAAACCGAAAAGCCTCAAACTTTCTGTACATGAAATTTTTTTATTTGTTTCTTATTCATCTGAAAAAAGTTTGGAAATAATTTTTAATCTGATTTGAGGTCGACAAAAAAGTAAAATAAACTTATAAAAGAAGTTTGGCTGAAGAAGTTCTGTTCTAAACAATATAGTTCTACAAATTTGTGTCTCTTATGATATTATAAATTCACAATAAAAATATTACAATCATATCATAGAAAATTATGAAAAGTAACATTAAATATCAATATGAATTAATTTTAAGTACGAAAGTTATCTGTTAGGATATACATACGTAACAGCAAAACAAAATCAGAAATTCCAATTTCCTTTTAATTTCTTAATTGACGTATATTGAAAATGCAACATTGTATTTTTCGACCAATTACTAATTATTAGTCCTAGACTAAATTTGTCTATTTTCAAAAATAAAATGTTGTGGGCGGTTGTTAGAGAAGAAAATGTCATATTGAAAATTACTTGCATCCATTATTTCAATTGATCTTAACATTATCGTAAAAGCCATATTATTTATTAGTTTTGTGGTACAAAACAGACACGGCGAGTCATAGGGTCCGCTTTAAAGATCAAAATCAAACACTTGCTGTTAAAAAATAAACAGCCTTGTATTTTTTTAATAAAACATACCCTACCGATACGACATTATCCAATCTATAACCGTAAAAATAGGTATAATTTTAACAAAAAACCGACAACATCCCTTCAAACGAAAAGCAGTGTGGAGAGCTCCGTTCGAACGTGACGTATCAAAGATCTCCGTGGTCCGTCGAGCCGTCACGGGGGCAAAAAGCAGTGGCGGCGCAGGGCAGAGGGGGAGGAGGGACATACCCACGACCCTCGTTAGATGTCCGACCGATAAAAAACACACTTTTCACGGTCGCGTCGCTTCGCCACCGCGCTGTGAACACGCATAAGATAATTTTGAAATAGTGCCCTGGGGCCAGTGTTTATGGCCCGGTCAAGTGTTTTTTTGTTCAGCGGCGGCCGTGTCAACATAGGAACGTGCCCCATCGTGCTATTTGTATTCTTTTTTGGACTTTTTTGAGTCCTAATTTTTAGGTATTAAGAGATGATAATTGTTTAACTTATGGTTCAAAAATAAAAAGATTTTTTAAAGGATTGGAGCTTTTTCTATGATTTATTTTTTAAAAAGAACCAGAATATGTTATAACTATAAAAACTTGAAAAATGATTATAAAGAAAAATTTTAAGCAAAAATTTACCTATGTTAATGAGTACAGTATAACCATATTATGTCTTAAGGGCCAATTACCTATAAATATTGTATTATCGAATGTAATACCACAAGATGTTTCGGGATTACCGAATAATACTTTTACCTGACACGAAATGCGTTACCTCCTCCTTCGGCGTCGTAGTGTTGCCGGTATCACATTGAGTGTCAATCAAAAGTATTAGGTAATCCCGAAACGAAAAGTACATATATCCTTCTTATTTTATACATTTACCAAGTCTTTCTTTTGCCATTTTGTAATAAGACTTGACGGGATATTTTGTGGAGCTGACAGAAATGACTTCTAAATTAATATTTCAAAAAATGACCATTACAATATGGCCACCAAGCGATAATCACTTAAATGATTATCACTTATTAATCACATCCTTCTATATAGGAAAAATATACATAGAGTTGTATAATCACAGAAATGTCCTTACACAACAAATTTTTTTGTAAGCGGTAGTTAAAACAAGAGAAAAAAAATAGATATTCAAAGAAATTTTTTTAAGAAATGTGAATCATAGCATCTATAATTATGAACATAGCGATTTACAAGCAACAATACAGAAATGGTACCATTTTTTCAACAGATACGTCTATAAAAACCGTTGACATTCTGTCAAAATGACATTATATCAAATTAAACTTCAAAAATAAACAATTACTACCTGATAACAATTACTTAATGAGGTAAAACCAAAAAGCCTCAAACTTCCTGTATATGAATATTTTTTATTTGTTTTTAATTAAAAAAACTATAGTGTACTTAAATAGTTGTAATTTGTAGACAGAAATGTCCTTACACAACAAATTTTTTCGTAAGCGGTAGTTAAAACAAGAGAAAAAAAATAGATATTCAAAGAATTTTTTTTAAGAAATGTGAATCATAGCATCTATAATTATGAACATAGCGATTTACAAGCAACAATACAGAAATGGTAAAATTTTTTCAACAGATACGTCTATAAAAACCGTTGACATTCTGTCAAAATGACATTATATCAAATTAAACTTCAAAAATAAACAATTACTACCTGATAACAATTACTTAATGAGGTAAAACCAAAAAGCCTCAAACTTTCTGTATATGAATATTTTTTATTTGTTTTTAATTAAAAAAAACTATAGTGTGCTTATATAGTTGCAATTTGGTTTGGATATACCCATAGGACTTTTTTGAAGATATGAATCCGCCACAGAGATATAGACATTTTTTAAAAATTATATTGATGACTGATAATAAAAGCAGACACGATCAGAATTTGCTACAATTTTGGAAGCGTTGAAATATGTTACCTTAACTAATATTTAAAGAAAAAAATTTCATAACATTAATGAGTACTGTATAATCGTCTGTCTTAATAACTGTCCTATAAATATAATATTGTATTAACACGGAAGTGTCCTTACAAAATAGATTTTCTTCTTATTACGTATACAAAAAACACAAGAGAAAAACAGATAGATATTCAAAATTTTTTTTTTAAATAGCAATAAAAAATGCTTATCATACCATCTATAGTTATGAAAATAATCTTAATTCAATATATTGATTGTCAACTTCGTTAAGTTCAGAAAAATTATTTTTATAATTAACAACTTACAAACAACAATACAAAAATAATACCTACTATCTCATAAATATTGTCAAAAACCAAAATAAAGGCCCGACTTGGGATTACATATATTTATTCGACGTCAAAAATGTTTAACAGATTTTGAATAAATATTATACAGGGGTCGCATTAATAGAAGTTAACATCAATTATAATTTCAAAAGTCAAGCTAACGACTTTTTTGATAATACGGTATTTTAAAAAGTCTAGTGTCTAGTCTTTATTTAACTTCTTAGTTAAACTTCAATATTTCGATCGCTAATGTTATTTAATACTTCATATCTACCCTTTAAAAGGGTATAGTTTGAGAGATATTTAACTTTATCAAAACAAGTCGTTCAAAACTTTTAGATATTTTATTCTACACAGCTTGGCTTAACCGAGCACGTCAATTTTGTCGTTTCATCCTTTCCGCATCATTTACCGCCAGGTGGAGTTCCAATCGAGCGCATTAAATTGACAAGTGGGAGATTAGGAAACCGGTAGCGCCATCTCGTAGTGATTAATGGCGATATAAACAGTTTATAAACCAGAGGGAAGCTTAATTAATATCACGTCACACTTTGGACCGCTCCGAGTTAACGAGAGAGAAGAAAGATATTTCCTCGATAGATATACTAATTTATAGAAAATTAAAATTTAACAATTATTATGTATACTCTCTGACAAATATTTGACACGCATCAGAAGATTGTTACTCAAGGCGTTTTCATTCATTAGCTTTTCTGTGACTGAAAAGCCCGATACGTGATGTTATATCTCTTTTTTTTGTTTTCTTTTGTTGCCTCTTTACCTTTTGGTTGCTGTTGTTAACTAACTTGTCTTGAGTTTACAATTCCTCTGCATTGCGTTATATTTTGCGCTGCTTTCTTCCACTGATTCTGCATGCTTATTCCCTTTAAGTTTTCATGGAAAATATCGTTGTATCTTTTGAGTTATCCACCATGTTTTTGACCCTTTACAAGCTCACCGTAAAGAAGAGATTTCGGTAGACGGTTTTCTTGCATCTTGCATACGTGACTATCATGTACTGACCAATTATGTACTAGTTTCATTGAGAGACAATTATTACAAAAAATGCGGTAAATAAAGTACAAAATAAGCTCTAATTTAGAAAAAAAAAACATATCTATATTTAGAATACCATATAATGAACTTTTATACTTTTGTGAAAACCGCATCTCTGTATTTCTACTCATAAACGAGAAACCCTATAAAACACACGAAAATGGGACACCCTGTACATACAAACTGAACGTGTATAATCTCAGCACGAACGCATATTCGTGCGCACTCAGCTTGAGTGTGCTCCAGATGTGTATGCCCCTTTAACTAAATTTAATACTTTTAAAACTACGCGGTATACTTCAATACTGAATAATTTATTCGAAGTGTATGCAGGATGAAAACAACTTTTAATTAAGAATGAAAATTTATGACAAACTTAATATATATTTTTTAAATGCGTATTAGAATGTCGATGGTGTTTGTCGCGACTCAAAGGAGAATTGAATAATTCATAAGCTCGGGGTTTTCCCGATTGGAAATGGCGATACCAGCCGAGTACCCAAGTCAACGGGGCGAACTCAATCGTTTTCTCGTTAGGAAATTATGTATAAAAGCAGCTCTCAATGCGTTTGTTCGATGTGTTTCAAAAGATTTACGCCATTCAAATTGTAAAGTGTATATTTTCAGATAAATCAAATTGTAAATTAAGACAACAGAGTATGTAAAACTCTTAAGCAGTAATTTTGATATTTTATTAGATATCCCGTATATAGAAATACTAAAGAATTCTCCATAAACGATAAACTATATTTCGCCTCAAAACTCTAAATTCTAAGTATGTTATAATGGTGTCATTTCTATTTTCTTTTTCTGTTTCTTTTTAAAATATATTATTTTCTCTTCTATGCACACTCCAACATAAAATCACAACAATGCTAAAAAAATCGGGGAAGAACTACTGGAATATGTAGCGTAATTTAATTACCTTGGCAGTTTGAATTCGGAAAAGGCCAATATCGACTCGGAAATTCACCACAGAATTAGTACAGCGCCGGCACGTAAACGCATTAAACAAGTTGCAACAGAGACACCTTAGACAACTGTTAAGAATCAAATGGTACCACGTCCCAAACGTATCGGTCCTCAAAAAGCTAGCTGCGAGGGCGCTGAAGTCATCATTACTAAATCCTGCTTAAGATGGACTGGTCACGTGTGCAGAAATTCAATAAAACCCCCTACAAAAGTCTCTTCTTTACAGTGAGTTTGTAGACGGTAAAAGGAAACCAGGTGGACAACTCAAAAGGTAGAAAGATATTTACCACAAAAACTTAAAGGGGATAAGCAATATAAGCATGCAATGGAGAAGAAATGTAAACTCAGTTAACTACGACAACCAAAAGGTAAAAAGGCAACAAAGTAATAAGATTTTTTAATGTCCGGTGTGCGGAAGACAGATAAAATCACGTATCGGACTTTTCAGAAAAGCTCATGTAACTGGCCCTCCATAACCATCTACTTATGCGTGTCAAATACTCGTCAGCGAGTAATGGTAGTAGTAGTAATAGTATTCTTTGATGCTTCCGGTTTAACTGGAATTGTCGATGTTACAAATTTACGTATTTGAAATGAATAACACCGTTAATAATTATACCGTTGTCAATATTCGTTAACGTCGTTGCGAAAATGCAATTTTCTATAATCAAATGAGTAAAAAAGGTCATAACTAGACATGTAATAAAGGAATAATTGTTGAAAAGTCTGTACAGGATATTCCACTAAGAATAGCTGATGATAAACAATGATAAATTTCTAGAAATTAT
The DNA here is from genome assembly GCF_002938485.1 of Sitophilus oryzae. NCBI lineage: Eukaryota > Metazoa > Arthropoda > Insecta > Coleoptera > Curculionidae > Sitophilus > Sitophilus oryzae. Next base: position 693,262 of record NW_022146045.1, read on the forward strand.
TCTCAAGGTCATAGAATAGCCGATAAAGGGCTCAACTGCGATGGCAAATACAAAAATGGGATTTTACAACATTTTGCCTAAGGGGTAAGTCTGCCAATACCAATGTTGTACAAAGTTTGTAAGGGGTATTATAAATCATGTTGTCATTATCTTCAGTAATTTTTTTTTCCGTTTGAACCATTTTGGGTAAAATATCTGGTAAAATAAAGTGGTGGGGGAAGATTAAATCTATTTTTATTGAAATGTTATACCAAAAACAGACCTTAAATATATATCCTTCTCGTATATAGATCTAACCACCAATAGGGTTATAGCATAAGGAAATTAGCATTCTCTTACCCACTGTTACCATATTTTACAGGTTTTCATTTGTCATTATGTTTTTCTTAAACTAAAAATAGCCTGCCAAGGATTAGAATCTACGACGTCCAAATTGGTAGACAAAAACTGTACCTCTACACTACCGAGCACCCTAAAAAATACATTAAAACAAATAAAGTAAATATGCACATAATCTATATTCAAAATGTTCAAAAATGGATACTCTCCTTTTTCCCAAGCGTCAAGCAACGGTCAAGATAAAACGAACGTATCAGCATAAACGGTCAAAAATATATAACAAGGGCGAGCGGGGTTCAAGCAAATCGCGTTAGGATTCTTTGAAAATTCTCCTTTTTCTTTTGAAAAGGCCTCCGCGCCGTACGTGCCAGTAAAGGCTCAAAGACTGTTTCCAAAGTAATTTGGCCAATTGTAGAAAATGACCATTCTAAAATATATGCTCGGCTACATAAAGTTTGTTTTAAAGTATAGAGGACTTCTGGATAAAGATTCGGCGGTATTTAGGCATCTAAAAAGAATAGTATTTTTTTATACAATGCCACCAAATTTAGAATCCTGCAAGCAGATAAGTAATGTTTGCTTTTGTAGCAGTTGAATTTTAATCTGATCTTATAAGGGCTTCGCATCTAGCTATTCAAAGATTGCCTCAAAGGTCTCTCAAAAAAAGTTTTAGAGGCGAGGTTGTACGTTTGACATTACAGGCGATGCACAAATAGTCATATTTACCCCGAATATAACATGGTATTTTTTTCAAATTATGTCAAATAAATAATAATTAAACAATTTTAAACGTTGCAAATAATACAGGGTGGCGCACCTCATTCGCCTCGGTCAATTATACGAAAACGGAAAGATGTAGAAACAAAATATTTTATATATTTACCTTGTAAGTAATTTATCGAGAAACTATATATTATACACTTGTTGAATTTGACACTTTATGTCAGTTTAATAATATATTTTCATACTTTTGTACTTAAGCTTAAAAGTGCTTTACTTTTATGTCTAGACATTCAAATGATATTTTTAAATTGTCAATCACGTCAATCACGTACCTCGCAAAAAAATTTAAGGCATGAACCGCATATAAATTTAAATTAGTTAAGAAAGCTATTAAAATAGCTGTTTTTTGACACTTGTATAAAAAATATATCGAACAAACTGAAGAAAATGGCTGGAATTTTCCTTTACACATTATATGTCATCCCACAACCTCGTATTAATGGAGACAGACAAAAACCCACTCCGAACAGACGGAACTTTGTCAAGTCGTAAATCGAAAAATATCGATGCGACTGTGACCGAACTACAAACGGTCAAACAATTGCCTATAGATAACGAACGTAGGTCTTGGAGCAAACAAACAAGATAAAGAATAGCCGCCTGTCGATTGAGAACTTATTATCCCCCTGGAAAAATCTGGCCGGGGGCGATCCCAAATAGCCACAGTTTCCTCTAACGACATCTGTCACAATACAAAGCTGTTTTCTTTTTTACCTACCTATTTATTTTCACCTTTTTTGTATTTCTTTACTTTGAGTTATTTCTAAAAACGTCATAATTATAGACCGAAATGTTTATGAGGCGATTATAAGGATCCACTAGCTCTAACCGTAGAGACTTCACTGGTCGTCTAGCCATAAAATAATAAATACAAGAAGAAGTGTCAAGTCAATGTTAAATTATGGAAACAGCGTGGCTGCCTGGGTAACTAATTTTCAGATATGGCGGCTGGGACATTTGACATGACATAGACATGACAATTTCAATTTTATGAAATTTATTTCCGTTTCCGGTTTTTAATGGCGGACTGTTCAGAAGGTTTAAATGAGGGTTAATATACTTTTTACTCTTTCTAGTAGTAAATAATACAACAAAATTACTCAAAAATATTTATTTGGAATTTGGAACAATGTAAATAAGCAAATCAACACAATTAAAGAGCTATAAACACATAAACTACTGTATCAACATCAAATATTTAAATAACATCGGAGATGCTGTGTTAAAATGAATTAGTAAAGTAACAGTAACAGACTTACAGAAACTTGAAGAAAGCAAATCAACTCAAATAAGCAAATCAACACAATTAAAGAGCTATAAACACATAAACTACTGTATCAACATCAAATATTTAAATAACATCGGAGATGCTGTGTTAAAATGAATTAGTTAAGTAACAGTAACAGACTTACAGAAACTTGAAGAAGATAAATAAATGTTTTCACAGCTTCACGGGCGTAAAACTAAATAACTGGAAGCAGGAAAAAGACAACAGGAACTCACGCAAAATCTGGAATCAAAAAAATATGTAAAAAACATAAATATAAGTACATAAGACTTTTGTGAATTAAATCAAACAGAACTTGAATGAAAATAAAATGAATAAAAAATATGATACATATACATCTAATACCTCATTTGTATTTTAAAAATAATCTACATACATAGATTTATTGCATTATTGCTATGAAAATACATAATAGGTACATATGTGATTAATTACGCATTTCTGTTCATCTTGTAGATAATTAATGTAGACTAATAATAGTTCAATAATCATAATTTACCTTGTATAACTTGCTTTCAATTGCTCAAAATCACCGATCAGTCTTTAAAGTAGAGATACGGAAAAATCCTTGGTAAAGTATATCCCAAGATCCTTGGGTCTAAAGCTAAAAAAATATAAAAACAGTTAATTATTACCTATTTTTACATATAATATGGCCCATACCTACTACACGCAGAAACGTCGATTTCATCATTTTCTTCATGTAATTAATATCATATATACTTTATTAAAGCGTTAACAAAATTAAACTTTATAACAAAAAACATCTTTGTACTTATAAATTTAAGCCGAAATATCATAAACAAACTTCCAATCAAATCTAAACGGCAAAAATTAAAATGGCGCCCGATCTTGCCAGAGGCCTCGGGAGTTGACACATGGCTGACACCCAGACAAAAGAAGAGGACGCCGACGTGCATAAAAATGAACCGTAACAGAAATTGACATAAATCATATAGATAGAAATATTCTGATTTTTGCCTAGGACAGTCTAGAAGGCCATGCTTTCTGCCTGGGTAGGACCGCGCCAGAACTGTTTCCAATTTTCCGGTTTACTGTCATCCCCCTGTGTCTAGCTACTTACCCAGGGTTGCCACCCGTCCCGATTTTGTCGGAACAGTCCCGATTTTGTTCGAAAATTCCCGCGTCCCCACGCAAAGCCCTAATGTCCCGATTTTTATTTGTTTAATAGCATTTTAATTGTAAAATTTATTATTAAAAATACATATTTATTCATTTCTTGAATTTAAAAACAGTTCTTTTCCACGAATTAATTAAAATCCTAGAAATTTTAGAATTAAAAGAAGTAGATATTGAAACTCTAATGAATATGATCCTATCAAAAACATAGAATGTAAAAAATGCCAAGTCTCACAATACAATTCTTCCACTATAAAAGTTGGGAGATCACATGTAAAACCAAGTCCAGTTTATTTTATTAATTATTATTATTAAGAATATTGACTCTTCCTTCCTTATTTATATTTGAATCCGTTTGCCTAATACGTAAACATGTATCAGCTTCTCAAGAAAGGCCATCTCACCCTTATCCACTCAGGAACGCGGAGCAAGATCTTTATCTACCTACCCCACGCTCAGAGTTAGTTAAAAGTTCAATATTATACTACTCGAAAAAAATGCACAATCACCTGCCATTTGAAATCAAATCCATAATATCATTTTTTTCATTTCGCAAAGCATTGAACTCTTATTTACTAGACAAGGCTTTCTACGCCGTAAATGAATTATATTTGAATTGAAAATCGAATTTGATCTTGAAAACACTGGTCTACTGTTTGCTATATGTTTTTTTCTACTTTGTTCGTTAGTTTACCTTTGTCTACAAATTGAAAAATTTTTTGACAATAAAGGCATTTATATTTATTTAGTTTCTCTTTAAGCACTTATTCAACAATTTTGTTATAAATTGTAAGTACATATCAATATTAGTCATCTTTATTTCTGTAATAATTATAATGGCTTAGCAATTGACTTTATAATGAATTTTAAATCTAAACAGTGCCCTTAAAAATAAAGTTTTTTAATTAGAATAGAATATCATATCGTGCTAAAAGTAATGTTTAATGGAAATTAGCGCACCTGTAAGGATTAAGGCCTTTTTATGCTTGTGTATACTAAGTATGCTATATTTTAAAGTGTTTTGGTGTATTGTGGTGAATTAGTGTTTTATTTTGCCAAAAAATATTCATTTAAAAATAATTAAATAAACTAATAAAGCCAATTACAGATTATAGAGCTGAAACTTTTGATTTTGTTTAGATTCTGTTCTAGATGTTTTAGATATAAAAAATGTTATTATGTATTTAAAAAGATTTTTTTTTTAATACAACATAACCTAAAAAGGGGGTCAAATTGCATTTAGAATTCTTACATTAACGTCTTCTAACCGCACCAGGTGAAAAAAGTTAATAAATAAAAAATTTAATTTATTTTAAAGGGGTATATCCAAAAAATCGACAATCCCAATCTTTCAAATTAAATATCTTGGAAACTATGCATTTTCGAAGCACAGTTTAAATTTGGACGAATATAGAGCTCCACTAGCTCTATTCGTAGAGGCTTCACTGGTAGTTTAGCTAGTCTGTCCAACGAGAGGATCCTTGACAGTGATAGATGTGTCTGTCATTTTAATTTCAAAGTAGTTTATTTTATTTTACAAAGAAATAAGTTGGTACAACTGGAACGCATAGCAGGAAATTAATATATGTATTTAAAATTTGACTGACAAGTAACTTCAAAATATTGTGAAAAAAACTGTATAAAACTGAAAAAATGTAATCGAGTTATTTTATTTAACAAAAAACGGTATGTGTTAATACAAAACAAACAAAAACAAAACACCACATACCAAAAAAATATAAAAAAGAACTATTTCTTACTTTCAAGCTTCATGAAACTTCCCGCATTTATGATTATATTTATCAATATAACTTATGTACATAATATACAAATTTGTAATATTCGACAGGAATAAATAAAAAAACATAAATAAAACAAACTATTTTATTAATAATAACACTTACCAGATTTTATACCTCACAGGTTGATTAATTAACTTTAATCTTAATTTTTTAAACCAGTACCTTTTGACATTATTTTTCTGCAGTACTAAAATCCATTATTTACCTATCGTGCGATGTCGATATTTTACAGCTGCTCCAGTTTTTAGTATGTGTTTAGAGAGTATGGTCCTTCTACCATATTCGGAGATGCACTTATCTACGACGAGATGGTATACGAACTTTATTGATAGTAACTTTAGTGGTGTATCTCTATAAGACTTTCTGCCTGGGCAGCGAGTATTAACCATAAACTGTGCTCTGGGTTCTACAGTTAATTTTCACTCGATTTTTCCTCCACTTGACTTCAAAAGACACAAAACACTTGTAATAACACGAATCAAAATGCATCATCTTCCAAAACGCAGAGTATTTGACAAAAGTTGTCACAAAATTATAACCTATAATTTGGCAAGACTTTGACAAACGTCAAAAATCTAAAGGCGAGTTCATACGCATCGGCGTCCGTTTGTCGTTCATCGTTCCGTCAAACCAATAAAATTGAAATACGATCTGTCATTTTTGAAATAAACCAATAAAACTGGTTAAAACAACAAGTGACGACGCATGACGTATTTATATTTAAACCCATTCATAGTTAACTTAAAAATTATTAGAAACTTTTTTTAGTAAAATAAATAGATTGGTATGGGACGTCATCTGCTTTTCTTCTGTCATCGTCTGTCCAAATCTTACCTGAGAAAAAAAACAGAGTATACTTACCATTTCCAAGAGGAAGCAACTTATTTTTATTTACACCCCTGGTATAAATTTAATCTCGAATTTAATGTAGCGAACAATTGCCAAAATTTTCGAAGCGACTTCCACGCTTAATTTCTACGTTAACATCTTAAAAATTATTTAGAATCATAAAAAAGGTGCCCTAAAAATCTCACGGCATTTAATCTCTCGACAGGACTACATGGACACAAATTAGAGGGCTATCTAATAAAAAAAAATACAATTAAAACCTATTTCTCAGGGACTATTACTGAATTATTTGATAGGAAATTTGTATTGTTGAAAAAATTCGGTTAACAACTAAATATACCAATCGCTTCAATAAAAGAAAAATATGCACATTCTGAAGTCTCACAGTAATTTACAATGGAATGAAGCTGTATAAGGAGCATTGTGATATTTTGTGCACCCCTACTCAGTGGTGTAAGTATTTTAACATTCTTGGTATCGCCCCTCATGTGCTTTCTTCCCCTTTAATAAATAGATTGATTTGTTGATTAACTGTTTCCAGAACTTCTTGTTTTTAATTAAGATAATAGACATTAAATCTTGTATTACTTAATTATGAGGAATATTGGATATGCATTTTCGTAGGAATAAACATACTGAAAAATGATAAGAAATATACAAGATGAGTCCAAATATTTTCAGGGCTGGTAGATCTCGATAAAAGAAACATATTTTCTCTTTACCATTTTTTAGATAAGTCCGAAATAACCGAGTTATTTAAGTTTTAATTTTAAAAAAATTTGAGAGCCACCGGATTTGTTCTGTAATTACATTCCTTTTAGTGCCGTAACCATAGAGTAAAGCCGTAACTATGGTAATATCAGAGATTAAGAAATTATACCGTGAGAAAATTACCAGTGAACAGGCAGTTCTAAAAAGTTTTCGAAAAATATACAGGAAAGTTTAAAAGAGAATGCACGATTTTCAACATCTTTTTTTTGCTAAAAAACCAAATAGACGTGTTCCTGGGGTCGAAATATACCACCCTGAAAATATTTGCACTTATTTAAGACTCACCCTGTATAGTTTCTAGTTTTTTCTTATGTTTGTTATCAGCAGATCGCAGAAATAGCAAAATTAATATTTTTGTTTCAAAAGACAACCTGATACGTTTTTTTACTTTTAGCCTTTTTTAGTTTCCTAGTATATTAGCATGCTTTCGACAAAACTATTTTTTTTTATTAAGGACCAATAAATAATGAATGATTGCATTAAGATTTAATTTTAAAACGAAAACTATTCACAGCATAAATAGAATTCATTAACATGCACATGTTATAATATATTTAATTCAAAAAAAAAGTCTTTATATAGTTCATTTAAAATCGTTCAGAAGCTATACTATATACATATACGATATAATGATCGAAGGATGTGCCGCCGATTCTTTCGTTTAGTGGCCCTAAGCAAACACTCGGTTGACCCCCTTTAAATGATAATTAAATACATAAAACATGCATATCGAACCACCCCATGCCGACCGCAAGCCAGGACAAACCCTATAAATAGAGGGATTTAATCTTTGAAAAGGAATATTAAGTCGGACAAGGAATTTTCGCGTCGCTTTGGGACGATTTTAAACCGCTACGGGAGAGTGCTGCAGTGTGCGATAGAGATGAAAAAAGGTTAGGGGTACAAGAAAGAGTCAAGTAATAATGTGTTAAATATCTAAAACTTACTGAAACAGGAAAAAATTACTCATGATGGATGATCCGATGTCAATATGATGTGATATTTGAGAGTAATTAAAGAAGCGATAACTATACGGTACTGATATCTATACCGGGTGAGTCTTAAAAGTGGCTCACCCCTATAACTTTTTTATTTTTTGAGTGTTTGGTCACTTTCTGTACCACCGGAAATATCTACAACTTTTTACTTTATTCGATAGAAAATGATACTCTAAATAGAATGACATATATGTCACCTTTTGACAGTTTCGCAATATGTTTTGTTTGAATTGTAACATGCGGTTCATAAAGACAACTTGACTCGAAATATCAAGTGTATGGTACCAAATTATTAGTAAAAAAATGCTTTTTTCAAATATGCTAATGAGCCACCCTTGTTCCCTTTGAAAAAATTGAGATATTATGATTAAAAAACGATTTGTGCATCTTTTGACCGGTCAGGACAAGACACGAAAAACATTAGATGATCAAATCTATTTTTCCAAGGATCCTTGATTAAAAATTAGTGTTTTTAACACATCCATGGCATTCTAGATTGAAATTTCAAATACGATTTCTAAGCTAAACTGTCAGAAGTTGACATATGATATTTCATTCTATTCAGAGTGTCATTTTCTATCGAATAAAGTATTTAAAAACCAAAAGTTGTTGTCATTTCCGGTGAAACAGAAAGTAACCAAAAACAATTGAATACGTCAATCAATCCTAAGTTATGTCATATACATAACATACCAAATATCGCTTTGTCATCTGAAAGAATTAAAAAGTTATAGGGGTGAGCCACTTTTGAGACGCACCCGGTAGGAGCACAATCTTTTATCATAGCACAAGTTTCCTTATACTATGCTTTTATTGTTCTCTTAGTGGCTAGCGGTTCGGTGATTAATATTTTGGGATTATTAAACTATATGGGCGTGTATTCTATGAGTGTTGACAAATCTTAAATTTTCAAAAATATTATTTCTTTAATATTTATGTTCTCTAATTCGGAATATTTAAGAGCATGGACGTGTGTAAATTATGTGGACAAAATGTGGACAAAAATTGTGCATGGATGTGGACAAAAATTTTGTCCGTGTAAAATTAATTTCTCACCCTCGTATAAAATTTTTCTTTATTAAAGTTTTTGTTTGGTGTTTACTATTTATTACTTTTGTTTGTGTCAAAATTTATATAATAATATTTTTTGTTTTAAACAAAATTTTTTACAAAAATTAAAAAAATGCTGATATAAAACTAAAGTCGAGTAGTATTACTCCTACTTTTAGTAGTACTCCAAGTATTACTCCTACTTTTAGTGGGCGCCACCTACATGTTTTATAACACAACATGTTTTGTAGAGTAATAACATTTTGTCCGTACCTGTATTATACTACTGAGTGAAAAAATCTGTATTTTCGCCGTTTTTTACTTAGAAAAGGTCTTTTGGTAAAAAGTAATGGTTTTCAAGATATTTGGAATAGAAAAAAGCAAAACATCATGATTGACAAAAATTAAACCTGATGCTCGCTAGGTAGTTATTAGACTGAAATAATATACAGGGTGAGTTTTCTACGATGTTCTCTATGGTTATCTCGAAAACGACTGAAATTAGAGAGTCGGACAATAAATGGGAAAAGAATTGCAGTTATGTGAGGAGAAACATATGCGCCTTTTTGTTTTTTGGAAAAGTTTATGGTTTACTAGATATTACTAAAAAAAATTTTTTGGATATTTTAAAAATGCTCCTTAATTCCATTATAATCTATTTTAGCCAAAAGGTTTTCAAATAAAAGTTGTAGATAATCGCATCATTAATGAAATTGTTCGCCGTTTTTTTTCTAAATTGTCTATTTATATTATGTCTCTGAGATTATGACCGTTTAATAGTCTATCATTTACATTCAATTCACGCTATCCATATTATCTAATAAGTCCCCTATTTTAGCGTTTTAAGGCATCTGGAGCCGCACGTGGAAAACTCTCCCAAATATCAAACACGTCGAGAGACCCATCATCATTTCCATGGGCAAATATCGCCCGGGACGACCACAAGCGAACAAGTGTCAACAAATTAAGATTCAAGAGCGGATTTTTGCATAAACCGAATCGGAATCGCCTCCCCCGTAGCGGTGGCGGTGCAATGTCAATTTATGCATATTAATGACGGTTAAAGCTGCGGCAGCAGGCGATCGGAAGGGCACTCTATCGAGACCTCGTAGCACAGGGCTAGAAGATGGAACGACGATAGAAGGTTTTAAAGATACAGGCTAGACTAAAATGTAAAACTTATTTTTTGTTATTATTATTTTGTGTTATTGAAAAATAGTTTATGCGAAGTAATTTCATCATGCCCAATAATAAAAATTCATTTTTTTATTATCAACATTTCAATCCTGGTTGACAATTACTAGTGTTTAGTACCAGCATCATATCTTGAGTTGTTAGAGATGGGTGTAGAACTTGCTCAATAATCTTCTTCTTCTTCTAGTGCAGATCCATTAATGGATGTTTGCGATAACCTTTTCCATTGCTTCTCTGTTCCGGGCGGTGTGTATTAACGAATGAACATCGAGTAGCCCTGTCCACTGTCTAATATTCCTCAGCCAAGACATTTTCTTTCTTCCGATACCTCTCCGGCCTTCGATCTTGCCTTCGATCAACAAATGTAAGAATTGATATTTGGGGTTTCGCATTATGTGTCCCAGGTATGCGGTTTTTTTCTTTTTAATCGATTCAAATAATTCACGCTGTTTGTCAACACGTCTGAGAACTTCCTCATCTTGTCAATCTATCCGTCCAAGGTATCTTTAGGATTCTGCGATACAGGCACATCTCAAAAGCCTCCAATTTGTTGATGGTAGCTGATGGTATATGGCTGATGGTACCACACTCCATTAACTTTGACTCCCATTTCCAAGTCCTCCAGAGCCTCTTGGAAAATAGCTTCTGAGTATGAAATAAATAGGAGTGGAGATAGCACGCAGAATTGAAGGGTATAACAAAGATGCGACTCAAAAAGGGCATAATAGACTATTCTTGAGGTTGATAAGTTAAGTTCCTTACAAACTGATCTTAGCGCAAAACAGGTAGCACTTATTTTCTTTGATAAAGCTTCGATGTGCAAGTCCCATTTTAACGAGTTGTCTACAACAAGTCTTAAGAATTTCACAGAGTCCACGACGTCAATAGCGACGTTATTAAGTACAAAAGGTTGTATAGTACTTTTATATGACAAAACTTTATTTTTGAAAGGTTGAGGCATAGGAGATTAAAAGGATAGGAGGCGTGGTTGAGGCATAGGATAAGAAATAAATAATAGTTTCAGCCAACCAAGTTTTGAAAAACCGATATGGCTTCGAAAAATAGTTATATCGCTTAAAGTCAGTTAAAATTAAAGAACTTCTAACGCACTGCTAAAAAATCCAAAAGAAAAAATGGAAAAAAGAATAACAGTATCATCTCTATCCGAATTTCTAAAAGAAAAACAATTAAATTGAGAGATTTAAATACTATAACCCCTCCTGAAACAATATTTCACGTTTTACGGCGAAAAGAAAATGAATTTCTTTTGAATTTTTCTAATCGGTCGGAAAAAAACACACGCAGAAAAATAAAATATGTTTTCAATCCCTTTAAAAAGATTAAAAGGACAGGGGACAGTCCTTTGGCCAGTTCGTGTCCTTTCCGAAGATTTATTTCGAAGGAATATTTATAATCGGCCGACTGACCCTATCGGTTTAGAGCGCATAAGTAACCAACAAGAAAGGAAGAAAAAGGGGGCAGATATAAAATAGTGGAATTTAATTGAATAAACTCGGAGATTTATGGCCGTCGCGATTTTTCTAGCAGAAAAATAAAATATTGGCGAAATTGGTTATCTAGTAGCTTCCAATATATTAATTTTGGAGATGAGGAACAGGGAAAAATTTATACAAAAACTTTATCTAATTTAATCTTGTCTTTAATTATAATAATTGTTTTATAATTTTAAAATATTAATACTAAAACTTCATTCAGAACGTCGATATTAGTGGAATAAATTGATGGTTTCAACTAGCATTAAGTTTGTTCCTCTAATTTCAATGGAAGCTCTGAATGAGCGTCAAAATTAATGGTAGTAATTTTCAGTTAGTAAAAAATAGTTATTTTTTATACAAGACGATAAAATGGTATTTTATCGTCGACCGAAAAGATGAAATCGCGGCTGAATTAATTTCGGATGACGATAATGCAATTTTATCGTCGTGTATAAAACAATATTTTTTTCCATAGCGAGTTACGTTTTAAAAAATATTCAAAAATTATTATTTCAAGGAATTTATTATGAGTAGAAAAAATATTGTGCTGGGTTGGCGTTGGTTTCTATGTAATTTGGCAAATAAATAAGGTTGTCAGTTTTGAGTCAATATTTTCTAATTCTCATTCGTGTCGATTGATGATTGAATTGGAGCCAGAAATGGCTTAAAAAGGAAATAAGTAAATTACCAATAGATATTCAGGCTGAGGCGACAAACGCCATATACAAACTACTCCATTTAAATCCCCAATAACTTATGAAAAGCAATACAAACATTTTCAAAAATGGAAGCAATTAAAAAACGTGCAAGAAGAAATTAAGTTTTTAACCTATCCTCGCTGTTAAAGTACTATTTTATCTACTATTTTTGATAGATATAAGGCAATTTTAACAGTTGCTATGGAAAAAAGTTAATAAACTTTGAACTGTTTCCGCTAATCATACTTCAAAATTTGGGAGTAATGTCATTTTGACTTTTGATTATCATCCGTCAAGCAAAAATGTGAATAAAAATAATTTTGTATATAAGCTGTTGCTAGGATATTCTGTTAATTTTAATTCTATTTTTTAAACATTGTGAATGATCGTAAACTGTTAAATAAAAAGTATAATTAAAACCACTAATTTAGTCTACTAATTTAGAGGTTCTGAATGAAGACAAAAAGTAATTTTTGAAAAAAAAAACATGTTTGAATAAAAAGAAATACAGAAAAGGTGGCATTTACGGATTATTTTTATTATTTTTTTCCCAAGGAGAATACAGATGCCCCAGCACGATTACCAAACCCTGTATATTAATTTCTATTTAAAATACAGAATCGATTTTTGTAACATAAAATTGTTTTTTTTTTTAATTTTTTGGCATATGAACAGTGTAAGAAAAATTTTCTTTTTTTATAAGTATGAAAATATTTAAAAAAATGCTGAATACCTAATAGTAACCCAGTACGAAAAACTATACAAGGTGTTTCAAAAAACATGTACCATCTCTCGTGGGGAGATTCCTCACGTAAAAATAAGATTTATTTTTTATATCAACATAGGTCCGATTCTGCTTTGTTTCGTAGCTACAGGGTATTAAAGTCTTAATCCCTCCCCCTTTTTTTCGATTTATTATAATTTTTCTCCATGTACTTTTAGCGCTTCGAATAAAATTTTGAGAGTAAAAATTACTATAAATGCGACATATTTAATAGCTAAAAAAGTGTCGACGTATTCACCAGGGACGTGCATATGGGTTTTCACTGGAATATTTTTCTAAAAATAAGCATATACGCCTCTGACTTTTTTTCCCTTGTTAGCGAAATAGTGTAAGCAGTTTAATGCCGATTAAAACTTGTCTCTTGATATTTGTTTGTCGATTTTGGCCTCCTTGGTAAGATAAACGCAATTTTATTAATTTGCCTTGATCCAAGTCTAATAGCAACCTTAAAAAAAATAATATCATTAACTTGCAAAAAAAGTTTTAGATAAGTACCCGTTGAAACCTCATTAAAAAATGTTAAAAAAACTTCCCATAAACATGGGTATGGAAATGCATAGTTTTAGAGTTGCAGGATGTTAAAACTTTTTAAAATTATTTTTTTTGTAATTATCTTAAATGCCATTATTGCACATACATTCTACACTATTATCTTATATGCCATTTTTATTTAAATTGCTGTAGGTTGCACTAATTGTAGTAATAACTAATAGTTATATTCGGTAACAATATTTAATAATAAATTTGGTAAAATATATTTATTATTTTTTTTTATTTTAATTTTATTAATTCTGATTAATAAAATTGCGTTTATCTTATCAAAGAGGCCGAATTCGACAAAATATAAAGGAATAATTTTTAATTGGCATTAAAGGGCCTACACAATTTTGATATCAAAAGAAAAAAGTCAGTGGCGCACATGTTTTTTTTAATAATATTCCAGTGATAACTCATTAATGTTAATATAACTCATGAATTTATCGACACTTTTTTAATATTAAAATATGTAGCACTTATAGTAACTTTTACCCTCAAAATTTCATTCGAATCACTACTCACTTGCAAGGAAATTATAGTAAATCGAAAGATTATTAAGACTCTAACACCCAGTAGCTAAGAAAAAAAGCAGAATCGGACCTATCTTGATATGAAAAATAAATATCATTTTTACGTGAGGAATCTCCCCACAACAGATGGCACATGTTTTTTAAAACACACTGTATAAATGGTTACTTAAAATCAGCACAATGTTCTCAAATTTGTCAAAACCATGGTTACATGTGAAGTGCTGGGTAATGGATTTTTTTTGAATAAATACATCTTGTAATAATCATTAGCCTGGAGAACCTGAACTGAGAGAGTTGTATATCTACCAAATAAAACGTTTTATGTTACTAATAAGTACATAAGCTTTTTTTCAGAAACTGATACATTTTATAGACTTCCCTTCTTTTTAGATTACCTTAAAGGAGATAGACATAAAACTGATTGGTCCGTCCCAGGGAGACAATTTCGGTAATTCAACCGGACTCTATCCTCTCTCTGTCCCCAACCGCTTCTCCTGCTCCACATCTATGCGATTTGTTTTATTGGGTTCACTTGGGCCGGTTTGTTTCTTATTCTATAACAGTCCAAATCCCATATCGAGTATTGATTATGGCAAATCCCGTCGGAGCAGATCTTCTGAACGGTTGACTCTATAAACATGCAATTACCGAACGGAGTTCTTCAATGGGATATTGCGCTGAGATTATACTCGAATCATATCGATTTGCGGCATGTTTTAATAAAGAGGAAGTTGTAATTTCAATTTATTTTACGATGTAAATTATATTTCTTTTTCTTGTGAGTTGAGTTTACTTTTTCTTTGAGTTTTGTTCTCATTTTGTTCTGTGTTGTCAAAAAAATATATATTTTTCAGCTAATTATTATTAGGGATAATTTAAATTATCGCTAATACTACTACGTTTTCTCGTTATAAAAAAAATGGACACTACTGACGTTTTCTCGTTATAAAAAAACGGACACCCTAACGAGGATATCGTTATAATTCCATTTCAGATGCTTAGAAATATATCTAATGATTTTATCTAGTTATCTTTTCCAAAAAAAATTCTTTCAAAAATCAGCGGTTTGTGATCGTGATTTTACTTTACTCGATAGGGAAAGGCGTACCGGCAACGCCGCAGCAACACACCGCCGCATTTCTCTCACTCTGACTTAATAAGATCCCTATGCGATTTACTTCCACACATGTAAATACCGACCCAAAAGTAATAGTTGCCAGCTAAGATTACAACAGGCCTCTTGACAGGACACACGGCTGTCAAGTGTTACCTGAACAAGCTCAACCTGTATCAAGGAAGTCTTTGCTGCAGGCTCTGGATCGCAAGCGACACTCTTTATTTGGGAAAGCTAGGCTAGAACCGGAGGAACTATGCTCCCATCCTATCAAGGACCTGCATAAGCTAGTGCAGGGCACAGGGATAGGAAAATGGGTGCAGATATAGAAGGGGGACAAACACAATATAATATATAATAAAATTACAACACTAGTACCAAATATGGCTGTCTTTTTTCTACTGGGGCATAGTCTAAAGTAGACTATCTCGCAAATAATCATCACCACCGTTCCCCTTCTTCCATCCCTATCTCCGTCAATAATCAGTTCATCTCCCCCGAGCGAGCGGTCAGCCGGCCATAATTAGATGCGTCTTCGGGCCCATAAAACCGGCCTCCCCGGATCCGTCATCTGGGTTTTTTACCATTTCCGCATAATAATAAAAGGAAGCGTCGTCCTCCGAGGCGGCAGTTCGGCGCAAATGGTGTCCGGAATTTGCCTTTCGGACATTTATTGCGCCGCTAAGGGGCGTATGTGCCGGACAGACGGGGGGAATTATTGCTAGTTAAAAAATATATGGGTCTGTGCCGAAACGGTCCGGCGACGACGACGAACAGATTTCTAGAATGTCGCAGGAAAAGAAAATATTCAATATTCTTCTCAACTTTTTTTGTTCTAGCTTCAGTTGTATGTGTTAGGATGTATTTCAGGAAAATAATTTAAGCTCTTCAGGGTGGCTCAAAAAAGTGTGATTGGATAGGAATGATTTTTTTTAAATAGAACACCCTGTATATTATTGCATTTTTGGATTCCTTTCTGATAACTTTACGTAGTCCTAATTTTTCTTTGTTTTTTTTTAATGTAATACCCTGTATATTTTTTTATTAGATAGAGAACTAAAAAATTGTTTGTATTTAATGTCTAAATTTGTATCTAATGTCTTTATTTTTTGTCTAAAAAAACATTTTTTGTATTTAAAATATTTCAAAATTTTTAACGGCTTTGTAGATACTCGCAGTATTATTTCATATAAGATTCATATGAACAACGGTAAAAACAATCAACGGTAAAATACGAGAGAAATATCATTGGGTGGCTTTGATAAAAATTTACTGTGGAAAATGCCATATGAAATATAAAACGGCGAATATCTGCAAAAACCGTTAAAAATTTTGAAATACTCTAAATACAAAAAATGTTCATTTTTGAATTCTCCATCTATTAAAAAATAATATAGAGGATGTTCCATTTAAAAAATCGAAGAAAATTTATTTTATATTTTAGAAGGTTTGGCGTAAAATTTTGAACATCCTATGTGATATACGATTACCATATTTATAGCAAAGTAAGTACAAACCATCTAAAGTAAATACCTAATATAGGTTTGATTTCAGGACAGTAGTTTTTTTAAGAAAGGCTGAAAAATATATATTTTTTACAAGATTTTTTATTTATTTATTAATATCTCTATTACTATTTCCAAGCCTGCTGCCAATTTCCCTTTTGAACATTAAATCGTGCTTTTCTCAGTTTGTAGATAAATTTACTTATCTGGTTTTTCCCCTGACCCTTCAAAATGATTTAGAGACCCAGGTATTAGACCCATTTAGAGACAAGAGAACCAGGTATTAAAAAGCCATCCACGAATCAAATGGCTCAAAAGGCAATGAACAAGACGCCTGGCAAGAAGGACAGACAACAGATGGAGGACAAATTTTGCAGCATGGTACTCACGAGGAATTAAGAGACCTAGAATGGGGTAGACCGTGATATTAGGAAATTAGCAGTAATAACTTGGGCTCGTATAGCCAACTGTCGTAACTGGGAATGGTTCTAAAAACTGAAAAAAAAAGATTTTTCAATTTGTTATTATATTCCAAATTTTATTCATTAAATATCCAATTTTAATAAAATACCAAAAAAATTTCTTCAGTTTATTTATTATTAGTTTTTTAGTTTCTACATTACAACCTCTTATCAGAAAAATGAATCGATACAGAATAAACGAAATAAAAAACTTTCAATTGGAGATTGTGGTCAGTCGAAGGTTTTATGCGATGTTTCGGAAAAACGTAATATATACCCTCGCGAACGGCCCTGGAGAAAAGAGCGCCCTTTCCACAGAAATACGAACTGACCGGCTATAATATCTACATATCGAACACATGTCAGGGATATAAATAAAGGCAATTCTGGACGCGGCTGTGCTGCCGGCGCAGCATTTTTCCGTCAGGCACGTCTGACTCCGTAGGTGGAACACGAGGGGGGAGGACCAGATTCTCTTTTCTTTTTACACCGCGTCAGAATATATTACTATCTATTGGGGCTTTTAGTTTCTTTTGTTCTTCTTTAACGCGGCAATTTTGGTTACGAATATTTCACATTCCAAGAAATAATGAATAGGGACAAAACTTGAACATTACACTATTTGTAGTGTGTAAAACTAATTTATATACCAAAAAACTACACGAAAAATTTTCCGGCGCATGTAATTATTGGACTACTGCAGGAGGAACACTTCAAAGATATGTAACTTCACTTGTATGTAACATTTTGAAAATTACGATTGAAAAACAGTATTATCAGCCAATTTTTTGATACATTTGTGGTATATAATTAAAAGATGTGTACCGCGACCCAATAAATTGTGAAAACAGACCTAAAAGATGTTTATGCATTATAAACCTAAAGGTGCGACTTCCTAGCGAAGTCTGGCGCCCCCGGTCCGCCGCGCACTGGTTTGTTTCCCTACGCAAAGTGATACATTGCTTTTGATATTGATTGGTACAGGTTTGATACCAGTCAATATCAAATTCATTTGATACAGGTTTTAGCCACGTACATGCATAAAAACGCTCCAGTGTGCGGCGAGACGCGGGCGCCAGACGTCGCTAGGAAATCGCACCTTAAAGTGAACTACAACGACAAAAAAAGTGTAGATTTTTACTCAATATAAACTGTTTATGTGTTTTCTTCTAAAATATGAAAAATCTTTTGCATTGTCACCTAGTATGTTAATTATGATAATATACTCTCTGTTTTACGACTATGTCGACAGACGATGACAGAAAAAAGGCAAATAGCGCCCGTACCAACCCATTTTTTCCAAAAATTCGTTATAAAGACGTCGCATGATAGATAAATAATAATAGCTTTTAGTAATATACTGCCAAAAAAAATTACAGACTGTTCAGCCATCGTTCGCAGTTGCGTCATCATTATTTGTCAAATATGAGTTTTAGGGTGTGTCTGAGATCAGTTCATATTGTTTAGAAAATTTTAAGTACATTTCTATATTATTGATTGAGCAAGTTCCGTTTTTTTCGGCATTTATTTGTCTTTTCTTGAACTCTTCATCGGTATTACGATCTTTTTAATTTTAATCTTTTCAACTGTTGAAATTCCTATTTCTAAAGCATCAGAAACTCGATATTTTAATTTAAAAACGTTATTAATTTGTATTTTACATAGGAATATTATACTTTTGCATAGTACTTCATATACGGCGTTCACTGACAAGAGTGTTCTACCCAGCGTTTCTTTCTCGAAAAAAATAATTTATAATTTTAGCAAAGAGGTCTTGTTTTTTCATTCATTTTTCTTCGTATTGGTTAAATCTTTGAGGCATTTGTGCAATAAAAAAAATTAAAATTGTTTTACAACAACAATCAAATTTTAATTTTGACATTGATCGATGTCTGTCAATAAAATTATAACCCCAAATAAAATGACAATGACAATTACTAAAAAGAATATGCATTAATTTACGGAACGGCGTAATGACGTCACTAATCTTTTTCATCTGGTTGCCATGTGATTGAGAGAGTTCGACAATATATGACGTGACGTTCAACGATGGCTGAAGATTCTATACATGCAGTTCCAACTGTCAGACACTCCATGGTACCAACTCATTTCTTTGAAAAATAAAATAACCTACATTGGAATTAAAATTATGGACACATCTATCACTGTCAAGGATTCTGCCGTTGGACAAACTATATGTATCATTCATTTACAAATCGAAGTGATCAGGAATCTGACCAAAAACCAACCTCCTCTCCAGATCCAAACCCAGGCCGTTTTTCTCCGGTAATTACCCGGACCGAAGCCATCACCGCGACACGGCCGTGATCGTTTCTTGCCGTTCGCGTCGATTGGATCGTGTTTAAGTCTCCCTATCTTCCAGGCGGAGGGCTCCCGGGGGAGAGGCGCCCAGGCCGGCGGGGTGGTGCCGACGTTAATGACTGCCGGCGACAAATCGGCCGCTTAACCCCGGTCCCCGGGGACTCCCCGGGCGTCGCCGGCACATATTTCAGAGCCAAGGTGAGCGAGGGCCGAGGCTATTTAGACGGCATCGGGTCGAAATGGCTTTTCTTTATTCTTTGCGTACTTTTTCCTTTTTGAGAAAAGATTCAAGATTTCAGGACGAGTTTCAGTTGCAAACGACTGGACAATCAATCTCTAAACTTGCTAATATAGACGGATTTGATTCGTGTTCTTGCTGTTCACGCTCAAGTCTTAGTCGACCATATATGATGTAGGCCAAAATTAAAGAACCACATGGTAGAGATGTACGGGGTGAGTTTTCTAGGATGTTCTCTATGGGTGTCTCTAAATGGGGAAGAATTGCAGTTTTGGGGGTCATAAATATGCGCCTTTCAGATTTTTGAAAGAGTTCATGACTTTCTAGATATTTAAAAAAAACAAATTTTGGCAATGTTAAAAATGGTTCTTAATTCCATTATAATCCATTTTAAACAAAAAGTTTTCAGATAAAAGTTGTAGATAATCACATCCTTAATGAGACTGTGTTCTACTTTTTTCTCTAAAGTCTGTCATTTTTGACATATGACGCAAACTTATGTTTTTTTAAAGGGAAACCATAGTTGGCTATGACTTCATAAGAAGCGCCATTTTTTAAGATTTTCAGTGATATAAACTATAATATGTTTTTTTTTCGGAAAAATACTGAGTTATAGCCAATTCTTATCATTTTTAAACAATTTCACTTACATCCAAGCTTTGTAAATTAAAATAACCAAAAATTGTAAATATGAATTTTTCAAATGAAGAAAAGCGTGAGGATAATTAGTAAAAGTTTTGTTGGCCCTATATTTTCGAGGATACGTTACATACGCTTTTTAGAGAACGGTTTTCAAGACATTAGTTAAATTTAGAGATTTGCGCATCAATAGATTGGTTCCAAATTGACTTTCATTATGACACACTCGCCCATAATGAAAAAAATGTTAAAAATTGTTTATGTCATAATTATTTAAATTTAATTATTGTTTGTGTTAAACAAAACACCACATACAAAAACTCTTTAAAAAAGTATATCCTTCTTTCAAACTTGAAGAAAATTCCTACATTTGTTACTATTCTTATTAATGTAACTTATGTAGAAATAACACATTAAGACATAAAACAAAATATTTTATTAATAATGATTACAATAATTCAATAACACTTACAAAATTTGATACTTAACATTAAATTAAGTTTAATGTTAATTTTTTAAACCTGTATATTTTGACTTTATATCCATATAGTTCTAAAAGCTATTATTATTTACCTATCGCGTGATGTCTTTATTTTTCAGCTGCTCCAGTTTTTAGTATCATGTAGATGTATATGTGTATATGAGATGGTATACAAATTTTATTGGTAGCTAATAAAACGCTCTGTATTGACAATTACTTTTAGATTTTTCCTCCATTTAACTTTAAAAACACAAAATACATGTAATAACAGAAACCAAAATGCAAAAGCAATATCGCAAATATTTATTATTTTCCAGAAAACTGGTTATTTGACATATTTTAAAACAAATAAGTTTCAAATATCTTAATTCAAGTTCATACTCATCTGCGTCCGTGCGTTATTCTTCGTTCCGCCACTCCGGTCATATTGAATAAAATTGGTTAAGAAAACACATAAATAGTTTATTTATTAATTGAGTAAAAATCTACACATTTTCGTGCCGTTGCAGTTCTCTTTAGGTTTATAATGCATAAACTTCTTTAGGTCGTAATTTGCAAAATGTTACTACATCCAAGTGTTTATGATGACACATAATAAAGTCACTAAGATAATTCAATTTTTAAAATAAATTATGTTTTAACACTATTATCTCCTTTCATACAAAGTCTAACACAATTCCAGATTTGATGATTTTGTGTTCAAAATAAATTCTCTATCTTAATTTCTGATAATTGAGGCGATAACGATTGACCGTTGGGGACAGTTGAATTCAGGACACACGTATGTGGGGCCTGTAATACTATTTTCAGTAGACGTAGTCTAAGAATCTGAGCGGCATACTGATCGAGGTGCGTGTCCGACACAGCTCTGTTGCCAGATGTATAAAGAAAAAACTATATATGTTTTCAATGAAAAAAAAACAAAATTTGAAAAAGTAAATTACTAAAATTCTATCTTTAAAGAAAAATCCAATTTCTGGATAGGTATAGTTAAATCGTATATCTATTCAGTTATTATTTAAACTAATTAAAGTGTGAGAAATGACTTTCGCTCTTGTCCTTCAATTTTTGCATTTCAAATCAATGCCATTGTTTCTAATCTATATTTAATGACCAAGGCTTCATTCAGAACAACACAATTAGTGAAATAAATTAATGGTTTCAATTAGCGTAGAAGTTTGTTCCTCTAATTTGAATGTAAGCATTCAGAGCGTCAAATTTAGTGGTAGGAATTTTCAATTAGTAGAAAAAGTTAACAAACTTTTAACTTTTCCACTAATTATACTTCAGAATTTGCGAAGAATGTCATTTTGGCCTTTGACTATCATCTGTCAAGAAAAAAATGTGGTTAGAAATCAAAAGTTTATTGTTTTATAAGATAAATATTAGGCTTTCTCATCGCTAGGATATTCTATTAATTTTAATTGTGTTTTTTGGACATTGTGAATGATTGTAAACTAAAATGTATGAAGTTTAACTGAAACCACTAATTTACTCCACTAATTGCGAGATTCTGAATGAAGCTTGAGAAGATTAAAGTGTCTTATACTTACGTTTTAGCGGTATATCATCGGTATATCGAAATGCTGTTCACGATAGTTTATTCCTCCAAGTACAGCTTTAATAATAAAATTAAGATCACTTATATACCGAGTTATATACCTAATCATCTAAAATGAGGCAACAGCCCAGTTACGTCGAAACAACGGTTCCCGATAGATCACCAAAGTTGGAGACACAACATGAAAACTCTGTCGTGCTGTTGTTTCATAGCGAAAGTGTAAAATCTATTGACATACATGACTAATTTACGCTGGTTCGAGACCGGATAAGATCGGATATCTCGTGAGTAAGTGTCGATTTAGACACTCTTCAAGTCGGTAGGTCATTTACAATGATCGACGAGGATCGCAGTTTGGATTCCACCAGATTTTCCCCTGCGCAGCAAAAAAGAGATTTTAACTTAAAATACTCTATTTTTAGGGTTGATTCGCACTATACCTTCCGTTTTC
This sequence comes from Sitophilus oryzae, assembly GCF_002938485.1. Taxonomy (NCBI): domain Eukaryota; kingdom Metazoa; phylum Arthropoda; class Insecta; order Coleoptera; family Curculionidae; genus Sitophilus; species Sitophilus oryzae. The sequence continues at coordinate 716,293 of NW_022146045.1, forward strand.
ATTCCATAGCTATTATATATCCATTCCGTATTTTTTATTGTATTGAGGCTATACGTAAGCTTCCGTTCCGTATCAGTTCCATACTTTTTATTGATGTACAATTTACATCATTACAAAAGTTTTATTTTAAAAATTTGTATCCTTTGAAAAAGGTAATAGATTTAATTAAGAGGTGAAAGAATAAATAAACATCAGCAAAATGTTAACAGAGCTGGTACAAATGTAAGAACTTGAGAACGCTGTTTCCGATACGCTTCAGTCCATCCGCCAAAAAATGTATGGAAGGAAATGATATTGAACGGAAGGGAAACGGAACGGATAGTGTGCATTGTCCTATTCATTTACATGATACATATAATATATTATGTAAGCGGAAAGAAAACGGAACCTTTAATCATCTGAAATTATTTTAATTATGATTTTATTAATTTGTTTTTATATTAAAAAATCAAATTTAATAATTTTCGTCTGCTCAAAATTAGTGTTATAACAGTATAGACTTTTATACGATGTAGCAACATGGCCTTCGAAGCATTTATTCCGTGCCAAGATAAAAAGAATCGAACCGAGCCACTTAACCACGTCTGCAGGGATGGTTGGTTAAAGGGTGCGATCCAAAGCGAAGGTAATACAATAACGACTAAAAACAAACCGCAGCCCTAAAAGACCTGACAAATTTTAGAGAAACAAAGAGGTCCCTCCTTTTTAGGAGTAAAAGTTATAATCTTAAATTAAATTCTTATTATAACTCTATTCGAAAAGATCTATAATATTTTTGATATTCTTACGTGTATTGGTATAAGACAATTACTAAAACAAATTCTGTTAAATCTAGGCCGAAATTTCATTTTTAATTAAATAAAAAATAATGATTATTAATAAGTTTCATAGGTCTAGCTCTTACCGGTAAACAACTACCCAGTCGATACGAAAAATGTTTGAAAGAAATAATTTTGGATTGGCTTTGATTTCAACTTTTTTACGTGATTATCTGTTTTTGTTTTTAATTTTGACTCCTTAGAATGTCTTGAAATTATCACTAAATCACCATCAAATATCATCAGGGTTGCCACCCGTCCCGATTTGGTCGGGACAGTCTCGATTTTGAATCAAAAGTCCCGCTGGATAAAATTTTCTCACATTTATGTCAGCATGAGAAAAACAATATGGCGATATTATTATATAACTTGGTAATGTTTGAGGGGTAGTTTCATCTCAAAAATAAGTTTTTTATGTCAAGCAGTTTAAGCAGAATCGTGGTTAAGAAATTACCCAACTTTTTGGAACACCCTGTATGATTTTTTAAAAAAATTCAAAATATCTAAAAAAAACAAATAAATTATGCTTGTCCAAGCGTTTTCCCGAAAGACTAACCGTTTTTTAAATAACAAATATTGTAATATTTGAGGGGCGTTTTCACCCTCTTGGAATTTGAGATTCGAGAAACTCCTCCTTATCGAACCTCTACACCCCACAGTCAATCCGTTTGCCAAAAATCAGCTTTAAACGTCAAGCAGTTTAAGCAGAATCGTGATTACTCAATGGTCATATTTTATGAAACACCCTGTATAAATTTATAAAAAATCTTAAAATATGTAAAACAATAAAATAAAATATACGTGTTTAAGAGTTTTTCCGAAAAACTCACAGGTTTTTAAATAAAAAATATTCTAATATTTGAGGGGTGGTTTCACCCCCTGAGAATTCGAGTTTCGAAGATTCCCTTCTTATTGAACCTCTACACCCTAAAGTCAATCTGTTTTCCAAAAATCAGCTTTTTGCGTCTAGCGCTTTAAGCAGGATCGTGATTAATCAATGACCAGATTTTTCGAAACACCATGTATACATTTTTAAAAAATCTTAAAATTTGTAAAAAAACAAAATAAAATATACGTGTTCAAGCGTTTTTTCGGAAGCTTGACCGTGTTTTAAATAAAAAATATTGTAATATTTGAGGGGTGGTTTCACCCTCTTGCCTCATCCCTTCTTATCGAACCTCTATACCCTAGAATCAACCTGTATGCCAAAATTGAGCTTCTTACGTTGAGTGGTTTGAGCAGGATCGTGATTAATCACTATGTCAGCCACTTAAGGATTTTATATATTAGTATAGTGACAAGACCCTTACAGCAACAAAATCAAATAAAAAAATATTCATTCCAATTGGGGGTTAGAACCTTTGGTGTTACAACAGCAAAATAAAACACTAATTGACCACAATGCACTAAGACACTATTTTTAACACTGGAAACGCGTTTCGCTAACTATGAATCTGAAGCTAACCACATCAATTTTCATCATCTGTTTATGATGCTAACCTGGTTAGCGAAACTGCAAATTGAATTTTTGTGAATTAGACATATATGTCCCTGTTGATTACTTATAACTGTATTCTACTAACACCGAGACTATTATAGATAATCAAAGGAGGATTTGAGACAATTCAATTTATATGCTAAATTACGTATCCCAAATGAACCCTTTGCCAAAAAAAGTCGTCATCCGAAATATCGCGTTCGAATAAATCAGAGCCTTTGAGTTTAAAATTGATAAAATCCATATATAAGTGCCGGTTGGTTTCACTTATAAAGTATTAGCAATCGCGATATGGACTCCCCTGTGGCAGTCTATCATACCTCCTTCTTGCCAGCAGGAAGGGTCTTTTTCCACTGTGAGAAACAACGAGGGTCGTTCTCTAAAAGAAATCTTCTCTCTGTCTTAAATGCTTAATAAAAAATAAAAACTTAGAACATTCTTTTTCCTTAGGGAATGTTCTGCTCTACTGTGTATTTAAATTTATATAATAACTGATCAAACATAATCCAGGATGCTTATAACAATTTGATAAAAAATTCATTTAAAAACTATAGAAAGTAGACTGCTTCAAAATGAAAACATATTTTTTTATTTTTCAAGCCTTAAAAAATGACACTAATATACAGGGTGTCCCAGAAATAAGTGCAAGTATTTTAACTGGTAGTATAATAGTTCAACTTCAGAAACACGCCTATGAGGTTTCTTTTGCGAAAAAAAAATTGAAAATTCTAATTTTTTTAGTTAAAAAACATAATTTCTTGATAATATGGCAACATAGGTATTAGATTAAATTTACAAGAAAGAAAATCCAGAAAAGATCCAGTGGTTCTCAAAATTTTAGCAAAAAATATTTTTTTTTGGAAATTTTCACTCTCCGTTATTTTGGACTTATTTGAAAAACGATAAAGAGAAAATAAGATTCTTTTATCGAGATCTATCACCTCTTAAAATACTTGCACTTATTTCTGGGACACCCTGTATAATAGTGCTGTCATTTTGGCTATAAAAATAGTAATCAAATTATCAAAATTTGTTCGAATATGTATATCTGTAACGTATGCATGCATATTGTACAGGGTGGGTCAAATTCGACGCTTTTAAATGGAAACACTCTTTTCTATAGGAGATAGACGAAAACTAATATCGGTGTCTGGAGATCAATTTTCATCAAAAACATGATGGTGAAAACCGCACTTCAATATCTGTTACCGTTTCGAGAGTTTTTCAAAAATATGCATTTTTAACAAATCGCTGTAACTTTTTTGCTATGGAAAATTTTGTATTTCTATGAAAACATTTCCAAAGCACCTTTTTACGTAGAATTTAATGGTTTAAGTATAATTTTTTTTAAATTAATAATTTAAGAGTTATCAACAGAAAAATAGATTTTTTATTTGGGATACTCTCTATATTTTTAATTAACTAAAAAGAATTTAAAATTACCTTTCCAAAAATATAGCACACTTGATATTTTGTTATAATCCCCTTCGAAATACAGAATTTTTAAAAGTTCGCCACTTTTAACTAGTAGGCTTTGGACCCCTTATTGATGAAATGCCCTTAATGGAACCCGAAAAACATATTTTTCCAGCAAGACGACGCACCGCCTCTGAACGCTGTAGTTATCAGCAAATTTTTGCAGCCAATTTCAAGAATAATTGAATAGCTAACTAATATCCCAGCCAAATAACTAATATCCCAGCCGTTGGCCGTCGAGGCCGCCTGACTTAGTGCCCATGGATTTAATCCTATGTATATATTTGCGGAAGAATAAAGGTTCCTTATTCTTCCGTATAATCTAGACAAAAATTAGAAATACTTAGCAGTTATGAGAGGCTCTTTCACCCCTACTGAGTTAATGAATTCTGCGAGAAATGTTCAAAAACTGCCCCGTCTGTCCATAACAGAAGACGATTGATATGTTGAACACCTGTAGCAAAATCTTATGTCTTGGTTTGCTATTTATTTTTATTGTTATTAGATAGTTTAAATGTGTTGATGTTGGTTAAATATATGGTAAATTGTTATAAAATTCTGCATCTCTCATAGCAAATATTATTTTCGTTTTAATTGATGCTCACAGCTAAAATTTTTTTGCATTACAGCCGGTGCCGTTCAAAGCCTACTTATTTAAAGTGGGCGAATTTTTATATACTCTATATCTCGAAGAGGAATCGAGCAAAATATCAAGTGTGTTATATTTTTGGAAAGGTAATTTTAAATTATTTTCAATAAATTAAAAATATACAGGGTGTCCCATATAAACAACCAAATTTTCTGTTGATAAATCTTAAATTATTAATTTTAAAAAAAATATACTTAAACCATTAAATTCTACGTAAAAAGGTGCTTTGGAAATGTTTTCATAAAAATACAAAATTTTCCATAGCAAAAAAGTTACAGCGATTTGTGAAAAATGCATATTTTTGAAAAACACCCCGTAACTCCGAAACGGTACCAGATATCGATATGCGGTTTTCACCATCATGTTTTTGACAAAAATTGAGCTCCAGACACCGATATTAGTTTTTGTTTATCTCCTATAGAAAAGGGTGTTTCCATTTAAAAGCGTCGAATTTGACCCACCCTGTACAGATCATAAGTCGATCGACAATTTGAATCGCAATATCTCAGAAGTGGTAATTCTTAGGGAAAAAGGAATAAGGACCATTATTGTAGATAATTTTATAATCTACAATTTTGGTCTGAGCCATTTTTTGAAAAACGAGAAAAATCCAAAAAACAAAAATTTTGACATTTGACGTTGAATAACTTTTTAAGCCCCACGTCTACTTATTCAACGTCAAATGTCAAAATTTTTGTTTTTTTTTTGGATTTTTCTCGGAATCGATGGGAATCGATGGATTTCTTCTTGTTTATAATGGCTAGCCCAAGATCTCTATCAAAATTCAGCTTTGTCGGAATTTTTTGGTAGATTGAAATGTTTAATTTGACCGAGTATAAACCAAACTTGTTTATTATACCTCTCCATGGTGATATGTTTATACCATCTCCTCGTGATATATTTCGCACAAAATATAAAAAATTTAAAGATATTTTTCGTAGAATGACCCTGAAGGAAGTCACGAGTCGGCGGGCGACAAAACCGAGCGTTATTTGCCCGCCTCTACGTCACGGGGCCAAATTAAGAATATGATTTCGGAGGATTATGTCACGGAGAGATAGAGAGAAGGAGCCGACCCCGCCCATTCTCTAATTGCGGCCCGTTTGAGTTCGGCATGGCAAAGGAGATAAAAAGCGCACGAATTACGGCAGGAATCGCAGCTAAATGTCAGAAATTACTGCCAGCTTTAAGCGGTAGGTACATTCTATTTTTTAAAAGTCGTTTCGTTTTTATTTTATAAATATTGTTACTATTTTTCCTTTTTCTGGATAGTTTCAGTGAAATAAACAATATATATTTTTCGGCCAAAAAAAAAATTATTACAAATACAAGAACTGTCCTGAAATCAAAACTATATTAGATATTTAGATGGTCTATACTTACTTTACTATAAATATCGTAGTCTTAAATCATACAGAGTGTTCAAATCTACGTCAAAATTTCTAAAATATAAAATAATTAATCTTTGTTTTTTTTTAAATGGTATTATCCTTGTTTATATATTAAGTATTATTTTATAATGTATATTATTTTCTTATTAGTTGGAGAGTTACAAAAATGAACATATTTTGTATTTAAAGTATTTTAAATGTTTTAATGGTTTCGCAGATGCACGCCAGTATTATTTCCTATGGCTCTTTCAACGGTAAAATACGGGAGACAAATAACTGAGTGGCTTTGATAAAAATTTATTTTTATTTTATTTATACAGGGTGTCCCAGAAATAAGTGCAAGTATTTTAAGGGGTGGTAGATCTCGATAAAAGAAACATATTTTCTCTTTATCGTTTTTGAAATAAGTCCAAAATAACAGATTTATTTTACTTTGAAAATTTACAAAAAAAATTTTGAGAACCACTGAATCTTTTCTGGATTTTCTTTCTTGTAAATTTAATCTAATACCAATGTTGCCATATTATCAAGAAATTATGGTTTTTAACTAAAAACTAAAAAAATTTCCAATAAAATTTTCAAAAATTTTTTTTCGTGAAAAAAACTCATTGGCGTGTTTCTGGGATTAAACTATATACTACCAGTTAAAATACTTGCACTTATTTCTGGGACACCCGGTATATTATTTTTTTGTGAAAAATGCCATAATATTATGAAATATAAAACAGCGAATATCTGCGAAGCCGTTAAACCCTTTGAAAAACGGTTTTGAAATACCCTATATATAAAAACTGTTCATTTTTTACTTCTCCATCTACTGAAAAATGGCTATACAGGGAATTCCATTTAAAAATCCCGATCCACGCACACTTTTGTGAGCCACCCTATAGAAGTTAAAATGTTTTCCTGAAATACATCGCAGTACATACTTAAGGTGTGCAATTGAACAAAATTCCTAAGTTGTTTGTTCGAGCTACAGATGCTCGACGCACTCTTGCCGAACCCTGTATAAAAAAAGCAAAAAAAATATATATAGGTAATTTTAATACCAAGCAGGAATAGTCCTTTAAAATCGACGACAATCCCTGATGATTTTAAAAATAAGATATAACAAGAACTTAATTTAGTAATAACAAATAAAGATCAACTTTAAACTCCAATCTCCATAAAACCAAATACAATCAACTTGATATTGTCTCAACCAAAAAAAAAGAGTACGAAGAAGAAAAGGAGACACAACACAAGAAGCAAAACGGTCTGATGCGTCCGAATCAGAAATCGAACTCAATAAAATCAAACTGGGAAACGACTGAGCAGGGGAAGTTTTATTTTACGGCCTGCATAGTGGCAGGCAGCTAGCGGCGCGGCGGTCCCGAGGCATGTATCTTGCCGGCGATATCTTTTTTATCGACGGCGATACACGGCCTGCTAGGGAGCCAGGGGAGTTCCCGGCCATCTAATTAGGATATTCTTTTGATTAAGGCCCATTTAGCTGGCTATCGGTTTAGTCCGGGGGCTGAGATACGAATCGAATCGGCAAAGGATAAATTCAGTCAAATTATTTAACGACACTTGAGTACTTGAGTATTGTGTACAAATTGTGGCAGCCTGATTTAAATTTCATTCAACTTTTATTTTGAATGACTCTGTAGGATCTCTGTAAAATCAGCTTTGTGTTTCAAACGTCACAAAAGTAGTATTTTTTGCGACGTGATTGACATTTTGTAACGCCTAGTAAAACACTTTGACGCTTAAGCAAAAAAGTATATTATTAAACTGACATTAATTGTCAAATTCAACGAGTGTACCATTGCAATTAAAAAAAAGTAGTACAACAAAATATGATTTAATCTGCTGGTCTATAATAAAATATTAAAAATTGCCCGTTTTGAAAGGTAAGTAAATCTTTTATACTTTTATTTCGCCAAGTATACCTACCAATTATTACCAAATTCATGGTAACGCCTAAAAAGTTAGATGGCATAATTGTATTGTTTCCATAGTGACGACGATATCCACTTCTCGATATCCTTATAGACCAGGAGTTCTATCTGGGACTACCTTTGAATAAGAAGACTAAGGAAGGAGCATAATGCTATCCATGTATTCATGCATGGTGGGCGGAAAAAGGACTCTAGGGTGGGGATCCTTGACAGTTCTGTATGACGATTCTTTTGACACATTTGAATTTGATTTGAAATTTTGTGGATTTGTCAGTCTTTATGGAGCTTATTTTATGTTATTTATTATTTATTCTACTACTGATAGTTGTATAAGGGTAGTAAGTCTAGATGAGAAATTGTGGCAGAACTTAAATTAACAGTGACACTATCGCGATTTATCGAAAAAGACTCTAAAATAGTTTGTTGTGTAGCGTGCGGTAGATCTCGGCAAAAATCGAGTGAAATAATGGAACAACTTTTCGCGAGTAAGTGACTATATGATAGACATACGTGTAGTAAACCGATCATTTATGAAATTCACTTAAACTAACTAATTATATATTTCTTCTTGCATTTTTGCTTTTATTTACTACTTGTCAAAGATTAGATGTCAAAGAATTTAGATACGTCAATTCGACTTACCTGCTTCAGTAGCGTATCGGATGTTTATGGTTATAAATAATTATTATAACTTATCTATTTTTATTAGAATTTTATATTTTTACAACAATTTTAATAACTACCAACATTTATTCACAACGTAAAATAAAAAAAATATTGAGTCTACCCCACGTCTACCCTACATCATAGTTTTACATTTTTTAAATAAAATTAGAACGGCACTAATAAACCGGAATTTAAGTCGGCCATATTTGAGGCCTATCGCGGTGGACCTAAGATTTTTGATATGCTCCTTCCTTAGTCTTCTTATTCAAAGGGGACTACTAATAATTTGACATAACTTTTGGGGTTATGTCCTAATTCTTCCCTATTTTAGGTCTTTTTTTATTAGTGGCAATTGAATAGAGATGTGTCGTTCGTGAATGATTCGTTCACAATGATCGAATCTTTAGAAAGACCCGTGATTGACTCGGTCACCTTACGTGACCCTATCAATCATATGACCCGAAACACAAAATCCTCTCCTGCGTGTCTTACTGAATTTGAACCTAAAACAACCATTGGATCATTGAAGATTGAAATGAAAAACGAACCAAACGAACTCTTTTCACATATCGCGTCGTTCGAATTAAATTCCGGCGCCCCGGCCCGTTCAACGATCAATGCAAACATCCGAGCCGCATTTTAATATCTAATTTACCGTAATTTACGTCTTATATTGTTTTCACATTATTAGTTAATCAAGCTAGGCATCGCGATCGCGATAATATTTCTTCATAATGATTAAGATAAAATCATTCATGCATCATTCAGCGTTCCGAGTTTCGAGAATGTTCTGAATAAGTTACACTGAAACACAGTAAAGCGATCATTCATATGAACGAATCATGATGAACGGGTCATTTTAATGAATGACCTGGTGAGACACGGGTCACGGGAATGAACCGGGTCTTCCCATCCCTACAATTGAACAATATGGATATTTTTTTGTATGGCGTATGGTGGTATGCGCATTAACGAAATTGGAGCCACTATCGATCATACCTTGTTTTCTTTGTACCATGAGTAAAAATCCTGCAATCACGAGAATGCCACGGCAAACGTCAAAATAATGACAAATCACGCTCCCCTAAAGTGTTCGTCGCAGTGCTAGAATGTATAATGTAAAATCGTTTTTCAATAATTCTAAACATTCTAAAGGCAAACAATTTTGTAGATATACTTAAAAAATTGAATTAGGTTCTTCAGACAAGGTTGATAGTTTTAACAAGGAAAAACTGGATGACCACAGCTGACACTATTAATCTAATCAGATGTTTTCATTTAACCTATCGATATTATTTGTTGCGAGGTTTGCATCCCTAACCACAATAGATCTGGAAAGGTTGCAGTAAAACAAGCTAACAGTCCATTCATAAAATCTAATCTAGTTGTGGGAAATAAACCATACCATCGGCGCTCGCACTAGCGTCCAATTCCGTATTCCACCCCTCGGTGACGTCGCCGTCCCGTAACTGCCGCTCCTCCTGCCGATCCGGCCGTCTTCGCCGTCCCCCCGCACTATTTATTGACTGCAAGTGGACATCGGCCATAAAATATATCGCTTCCGGGGCCCGGAGGCGATCGGCCCGAAAAAACTCGGGGACCGAGGCCATAACGACGCACACCAGATACAAACGACCGGTTCTTATCTTATTGCTGGTCGTCGTCGATTGTCGGGGTTTTAAGACAAACAAACGCGCCGGGAGACGGGCTGAAGGAAATCTGGAACTTAGATCATAAGAAAGGTTTATGTTATTCATATGTTTAGTTAATATGTATTTATAAAAAAGGAATATAATTCGGATCCCTGTTTCCTAAAATACTTTTCTTCTTATCTTGCTCGTCGTTGATTAACGAGTTTTAAGAGAAGCAAGTTATTTGTTTATTGTTATTTAAGAGTCACCTTACCGAGTGCATCTGAAAAGTGGCTCACCCCTATAACTTTTTTATTTTTTCAGATAAAAAATCGAGATTTGGTATGTTATAATTAGGATTGATTGACGTATTCAATTGTTTTCGGTCACTTCTTGTTTCACCGGAAACGACTACAACTTTTGATTTTTAAATTACACCCTCGGTATTTTTTTATTTTATTCGATAGAAAATTACATTCTGAATCGAATGGCATATCATATGTCAACTTTTGACATATTCGCTTAAAAACAAATTGTATTTTAAATTTCAATCTAGAGTGCCATGGCTGTGTTATATAAAAACACTAAATTTTTAATCAAGAAGCCTTGGAAAAATAGATTTGATCGTCTAATGTTTTTAGTGTCTGGTCCTGGGCGGTTAAAAGATGCCCAAATAGTATTTTTAATCATATCTCAATGTTTTCAAATGGAACGAGGGTGGCTCATTAGCATATTTGGAAAAAGCAGTTTTTTACGAATAATCTGATACCAAAAACTTGGTATTTTGAGTCGAATTATCGTTATGAACCGCATGTTACAATTTCAAATAAACCATATGCGAAAATGTCAAAAGTTGACATATGATATGACATTCGATTCAGAGTGTCATTTTCTATCGAATAAATCAAAAAATACCGAGGGGGCCATTTAAAAATCAAAAATTGGTGATCATTTCCGGTGAAACCAGAAGTGACCAAAAACAATGGAATACGTCAGTCAATCCCAATTTATGTAATATACCAAATATAGTTGTTTTAACTGAAAAAATAAAAAAGTTATAGGGGTGAGCCACTTTTGAGATGCACCCGGTATAGGAAAAAACTGAGACTGGTCGAAATTTTTTTTTTGTGGTACAACAAATACATTCTACTTGGCAAACGATTCTTCATTATCATATGAATCTCCTCTTAACAGGGTTTAAAGACAAGAAACGTAGGTACTGAGAGATGAGCTAAATGAAATCTGAGGCAAGGGCAACAAATCGACAAACAAGGCGCATCAATGCCACTCAGAGATCCAGAAACCCTTTGCGGTACAGCCAGATCAATTACAAAAATGGTCACAAACGAATGGGTAGCGAACAAATCTCTAGAACGGTGAAAAACCAGGATAAACGGTGGAAAAGCCAACATAAATAATATACAGGGACACCCCTCTGTATCTCTAAACTTTTTATAATAATTTATACTGTTGAATAGTAGATATGGACTAAAATATCAAAGTTTTAAGTAATAATTGTAATAACATATTACCGTCCATATACCTCTGGAGAAATGATAAATTAGTCCTTGTACAGACAGAATATTTATTAAAAATATAGTCATAAATTTGTCTGAAAAATTTGCTGATACCAATGGTCTCATTGCAAGAGTAAAAATTGCAGAGATTGAAACTGTTTTAAAACCAATTTTTATTTTTCCTAAACTCTTAATAAGTAAAATTTAAAATATAGAAAATTTATTATAGAAAACAGAATTCTTTTAATGTAGGACTACTTTTAATGTAATATAAAATCCTTTGTGCCACAATTGACCCATAAGATTGTACCGTTGATTGAAAGAATTGGGTTAGGTTATTGTATTAGAGCAATGACTAAAGAATACAAGAACATGTGTACTCGTATTTAACGCCTATATACGGACTGCAGCAGAATTTGTGACCAGAGGCCATTTTTTTGGCCGCAATGAATGGCTCATCAGCGACAATTTTAGTGATTTTTAATAGTTGGTTGTGTGTGGTAAACTTTGTATAAACTTTATGGGACAATGGTTATTTGTTCAGCTTTCAAGTGTAAAAGGCGCAATGATAAGAAAGAGCCAGGACGTTACGTTTTATAAGGAAATAAACAGTCCAACGCCACCTTTTTTGCGCTTTTTTATGGAACTCGATAATTATTTTTCTGATATTATATATACTTGATATGTGCTATACGTCGATACTAGTTTTGTACCTTTTGTTAACATTTTAATACGCTTTTTTTGTAATTAATTAGTATGATACACCAGATACACCATAGGCGTAATGAAAACATTTATCAAAAATATAAATATCGCTTCAAGCGGCTATGTTAAGAAAAATATGTGCCACGGCACTGTTTGGAAGAATGGTCACAATTTGGTCTCGGGTGCTATTTGTCCTTGTATTATTTAGTCATTGTACTAGAGCATATTAAACAAAAGAAAACATAACCAAAATACAGTGTATACTCAGAGTTCCGAAAATGGACGGGGAAAATCCAAAGCAAAGAAATGTAAGAAAACCAGGAAAGGTAACTGGATTACGGTCCGCATCGCGTCGCATCCGAAGCCTCCGCTCAATTAGCCAGGATTGCGGAAAGAATAGAGAATAGAGAGAAGTAGGGGAGGGTCGTGTCGTGTCGAACGGTCGAAGCCGATCGATGTCACCGGGTGATGGAATCGTTAAAGATCCGGTCGGGGTGACGACGATCACGGGATTATATGATTATAGATACTTGACCGACACTTCTGTTTGCTGTCCTAATTTCGGGTAGAATTTAAAAAGAAAGAGCCCCAATGATAATTAAGTTTCTGAAGAAAAATCTCGAAGTTTCACCAATGAAACAAACCTTTAAAAATAAGAGCCCATATAGGCACGTTTGTTCTAATATTAGATAAATTCAAAATTCAAATTAAGAACTTCCTAGCACCTAATTACGCTTACCCATATCGGTTACCTTATGCTCTAGAGACTATGACAATTACAATTTTTCAAATGAAACGGAAGGATAATTTTGTTATTTCGTACCCCACGCTTGGTATTTCGAGTCAAATTGTCATTATGAACCGCATGTTACAATTTCAAATAAACTAAATAAAAAAAACTAAAAAACTAAACTAAAAAAGAATGACATATGATCACAACATTATGTTTCATAGCTACAGGGTGTTAAATTCTTAATAATTTTTCGATTTATTATAATTTTCTTCCAAATACTTTTAGCATTTCAAATGAAATTTTGAGGGTAAAAGTTATAATAAATGCGAAATATTTTAAAGTTAAAAAAGTGTCGACATATTCACCAGGGACGTGCATATGGGTTATCACTGGAATATTTTTCTATAAAATGTATGTACGCCACTGACTTTTTTCTCTTGTTAACGAAATACTGTAAGCACTTAATGATATATGAGGTAAAATATAATTCATTAGATTTATTTTCATTTTAATTTTATTAATTTCTGATTAATAAAACTGCGTTTATCTCATCAAGGAGGCCGAATTCGACAAAATATCAAGCGATAACTTTTAATTTGCATGAAACGGCCTATACAATTTTGATATCAAAAGAAAAAAAGTCAGTGGCGCAAATGTATTTTTTTTTGAAAATATTCATTATAAGCCATATGCACGCCCCTGATGAATGTGTCGACACTTTTTTAGCATTAAAATATGTAGCACTTATAATAACTTTTACCCTCAAAACTTCATTGGAAACACTAAAAGTACTTGGAAGAAAATTATGATAAATCGAAAGATTATTATAACTTTAACACCCTGTAGTTACGAAAAAAGCAGAATCGGGCCTGAGAAATCTATCCACGAGAGATGGCACATGTTTTTTGAAACACCCTGTACACATATTTGCATAAAGTTTAGAAACCCTTCTTTGAAAATTTATCTGAAGTTGATATTATTTGTCCAAATGACACTGGAATATAAGAGGGGACATTTTGGTTGTTTTTTTTTCTGGAGTTTTGTTTGGTTTTTTTTTTCTTGAGTCTTGGAGACCTTTATGTCACATTTTCTAAAAAATTTCAAAAGTTATCAATTAATTGAATAACTTAATTATATAATAGTAAAATATCTGTTAATTATTATTATTGCAGGTGACTTTACAATTCTGTGGTGCATCTATTTCTCAATTTTAAAACAGAGAATATTTGTTTTTCTTTATCCGAGTCCTATATTTTTTACGCCTTAGCCTCTTAAAAGTTCATCAACTTCTAGCACTTGTTTTCGTATTGTTATTTAACGTATATTTATAAACATTACCATTGTTATGTATAGCTTGAATTTATTACTTAATCATTTTGACCAATAATTTTAAAAATACCGGAATATAATTTTATATTTCAAAAATATCCTATCCTCAATAGATATCTTATTGTTAAGACACCAAAAGATTTAACTTAGATTAATGATAAACAAAAATTACATTTTTAAAAGCAGTTAAAAAATAGTTACCTATATCGTAGGTCAAGATCTTTAACTTGTATTTAATTCTTATATCACTCATAACTATTTTACAGCAATCATTTGTTACAATTTAAAATAGTAAACCTAAATTTACTTGAAATATTGTAACCGACTGAATAGTTACTTAAAATTACTGTCATAATTCTATTGAACCTAATATAATTAATTTTTATTATTAATTATACAAATATTACAAAGGGATAAAATAATTTACTATGCTATAAATATATTGTTTTATTAGTTTTATGATAATTAGACAATTATTATGAATAATAACGGCATGTTCTAAGAAAGTCGTTAATAAAAATTCAAACGAAAAATTTCATTGGCATCTGTTTTATGTATTTTGATAGAATTTTATAACTGACAACAATGAAATAAAAATATAAACTTTTTAGTGATCGGTATTTGATTTAATTATTTATCTATACTAATATATAAAATCCTTGAGTAACTGACATACTGATTAATCACGATCCTGCTCAAACCACTCGACGTAAGAAGCTCAATTTTGGCATACAGGTTGATTCTAGGGTGTATAGGTTCGATAAGAAGGGATTTTTCGAAATTCCAGTTCCAAGAGGGTGAAAGCACCCCTCAAATATTACAATATTTTTTATTTAAAAAACGGTCAAGTTTCAGGAAAAACGCTTAAACACGTATATTTTATTTTGTTTTTTACATATTTTAAGATTTTTTATAAACCTATACAGGGTGTTTCATAAAATATGACCATTGAGTAATCACGATTCTGCTTAAACTGCTTGACGTTTAAAGCTGATTTTTGGCAAACGGATTGACTGTGGGGTGTAGAGTGTAGAGGTTCGATAAGGAGGGGTTTCTCGAATCTCAAATTCCAAGAGGGTGAAAACGCCCCTCAAATATTACAATATTTGTTATTTAAAAAACGGTTACTCTTTCGGGAAAACGCTTGGACAAGCATAATTTATTTGTTTTTTTTACATATTTTGATTTTTTTTAAGAGAAAATTTCAAAAGTTGACATATGATATATCATTCTATTCAGAGTGCCATTTTCTATCGAATAAAATAAAACAATACCGAGGGTGCCATTTAAAAATCAAAAGTTATAGTATTTTCCGGTAAAACAGGAAGTGATCGAAAACAATTGAAAACTTCAATCAATCCTAATTTATGTCATATACTAACATACCAATTTTCGTTTATTTTATCTGAAAAAATAAAAGAGTTATAAGGGTGAACCAATTTTGAGAAACATTCGGTAGATAAACCGTTTAAAACCTTTTCAAAACTCTAGGAATTTCTTCCTCTAATTTGTCTTATTTTTCACTGTAACACTTATAGTAACTTTTACCCTCAAAATTTTATTCGAATATCTAAAAGCAGTTGAAAGAGAATTATAATAAATCGAAAAAAAATAAAGGCTTTAACACTACGTAGCTACGAAAAAAAGCAGAAACGGACCCATGTTGATATAAAAAATAAATCTTATTTTTACATGAGGAACACCACCGATGGCACATGCTTTTTTAAACACTCTGTATAAACTATTTTCATAAATAAATTGAAATAAATAATCAGAAATTGAAGAAGAAATACAAAAAATCATTAAAATAAAGGCCTATAGCTAGATTACCCCCTAAATCCAGTGAAAAACCCTCTCGATATTCAAGACAGATCAACTGAAACTGCCACTATCACTGCTTGCTGATTTTCGTGGGTGAAGAAATATGTGTCAAGGGTGACGGAAAAGAGCAAATTAGGTTCATTAGGGCATACTGAGCACAACCTACGACCGAATAGTAGGGATGTCCTTTAAAAAATCGATATTTGTGTCGGTTTTTTGATTCGTGGCCACATGATACATTAGTTAAAATGGTGAATTAAGAATACGTAATTAAGTTTATCAAATAGTAATTAAGTTAATTTTAGTACTAAAGCGAAAGCTGACCTCAATCTGCATGATTTGAATAATTGAAGTAACAGTAGTTTTGTTATGCAATATGTGTAAAATCTGTAACTTAATCCCACAGTCGTACTTTATGTGTCGAAAAGGGAAGAGAACCTTTAGCTATGCCTTGTCTAGATCATACCCTACATTCTCTACTTTTGATCCTACAAAAGCTCTCTTATAGTGAAACTTGCCTAATGTAAAAAGTTTTAAAGACAAGTTAATTATTATGGGAAGATGCATATCTTCAAACTTTTCAGTGAGCTTACCCGCCGTCATACGCAAAATCTGCAATTTTCAAAATATCGATAATATTTGGACATCCCTAGTAAACAAATAGTAGGCGACCTGCAAACTTTTTCATCTGACAAAGAGAAATACTTGGAGTAACCCCAAATCCAATGATATATTACCTTTCTCGAGTTTTTCAATCACTCTATTGCCTAAAAAAAAGTCACAAACATTAATATTATCCACAAGTTTAAGAACTTGATATGCACAATTTGAAAGTTTATACGCTAATTTTTGTAACAAAATATTGTGACAAATTATTATTATAAGAAATATTTCTTTTATTTTATGTTTATAAAAGAATGTTTATCTATACTCCAAATATTACACGAAAAAGGGACACTTTAAAATTTTGATGTATTTTAAAGTTTTATACATATGTTGTGTTCTAGTGAACCGATTTTGATGATTTTTTAAGCGATTTGTAGCAAAATTATTTGACTTTTTAGTGTCTCTTTCTAAATTAGAAATGAAAGTTTCCAACTGTCAATTATTCGAGGGAAAAAAATGTTGATATTTTGATGAAAGTTTGGAACATACTGTGGAGTACGTTAAAAAAGCAAAAAATGTAACAATTAAACAATTATTTTATCATCTAGATGTATCTTTTCTCGATAGTTTATTTTTTGAATTATCCCAATAACTGTATTTCTTTTGGAGATATTCGCTTTTGAAGACGACACTAACATTTGTTGGTATTTTTTACATTAAAACCATGCCTTTGCTTTTGGTCCTAGTCAAAAGACCTATAAAATAGTGTTTATGATTTATGTATGTTATGTCTCTGTCTTTATAAAATCATATTATTATTGTTTGTTTTCCAGTTACTTTAGCAGATATGGTTTTAAGTTCAAAAGTTGATCTCCACCATGATCAATTAGCAATACTAGCAATAGTCGATATAGTCTAAGAGCTAGAAACGTTTTCGAGAAAGTATTTTAAGACGTCTGGCTCTTTGATATATCTTTTATTATGCTCTCTGGAACAGTTACTAGAACAATTACTATTAGAATATAAACGAAAAAAAAAAATTGCACCCCAGCCGGTATTGAACCACTGACCATAGCTAGATATTCTGCGCCGAGCTAATGAGACTTGCTCGATTTTTATTCAATACTAGAATTTAAAGCGCTAAGTAAAAAATAGAGGATCTTCTTTGGATGCGCAGTAGTGAACGCAACGGGTATCGGCAGCCAGACGGGCCACATGCTGTTCCAGAGAGCATAATTAAAGATATATCAAAGAGCCAGACGTCTTAAAATACTTGTTTTCCCGACGTTGCTAGCTCTCGTACTAATAGTTCAGTTACTCTAATCCATCTCTACTAGAGTAAACGCCAGTAAAGAGTAATAACATGACTTTTTAATGACAGTGACATTTCAAAAACACTATTTTATAAATGTGTTGATTTGGTGGACACAAAATCAATGCTAAAATTGCTGTAAATCGTTACCGTCCGATTTAAAAGCAAATATCTTCAATAAAAATAAAGATATTGAGATGAATCAAAAAACAAACTATCGAGAAAAGTTGTGCCTAGATGATAAAATTATTTTTAAATTGCTTGCATTGCTAACATATTCCACAGGGTGATTCAAAGTTTTACCAAAATATCAACATTTTGGTTTCCGTCGTATAATTGTCAGAATGATAATTCGTTTTTAATTTAGAAAGATACACTAAAGAGCCAAAAAATTTAGCTACAAATTGCTTCAAAAATCATAAAAATCGGCCCACTAGAACAAAATATATTAAACTTTAAAATACATCAAAATTTTAAGGTTTTCGTGCCGGTGAGTGTATTTTGAAAATATTTTACATGCCTGTGCTGTTTCTAAAATGTTATAAGACTAATGCCCTCTTGCACCGTTTGTATAAATTTTGGTTAAACGCTAAACAGTGATTAACTATAATAAAATATTATATAGTTAATCACTGTTTAGTTTTTAAACAAAGTTTATACAAACGGTGCAATTGGGCATAAGTTTTCAATACACATTTAAATCTATTCCGGAATGACAAATTACTGAAACTAGTTAAATGTATATTCATACACTATTAAAGTATGATATTCCTATACAGAGTGAGTCAAAACTTTGCCAGTCACCAAAAGTTTGCCAAACCACTAAATTTCACTTTTAGGCTATACAAATTTTTTTGACAGGTAGTTTTTTTCGTCTAAAAATTCTAAATATTTTTTTCTCACTTCCGGTATTTCCGGAAGCACTGCCATATTGAAAATATTTTTAATCGATAGATCTCGTTGTAAAACAATGATGTGCAAAAAATCTCCGATCTAGATATTGTGGTTCTCTAGAAACTTCTAATGCACGCTCAGCCTGGGACACCCTGTATATTAAGGGGCCATCCATATATTACGTCACGCGAATTTTAGGACTTTTAAACCCCTTTCCCCGTCCTTATCACAGGTTGTCACATTTTTAGAACCCCCTCCCCCTGATATGTGACATCACACATTTTTCAAATTTATGCATGTATTAATGTTAAAATTAAATTTTAACATGTTACGTCAAAAAACTTTTGACCCCCCTGCCCCTTGTCACAGTATGTCACAGTATGTCACAGTATGTCACAGTATGTCACAGTATGTCACATTACGGTGATACCCCCCCCGTTAACGTGTGACGTAATTTATGGATGGCCCCTAAATTGCCCAAGGGTGATTCAAAAAAAAATTGTATGAATGAAAACTCACCTTGTATAATATTTTTCATATACGATATTAAATAATTATTATGAGATATCGAATTTCGTTCTAGATATATGGTCAACGACCGTTCTTAGGTAAGAAGAGCTCAAAAAGTTCAAGCTCAGCAATATTCCGCCATTCGACACCATTCTAGCCACAATATCCGATCTAAATGTAATTGGTGCCGTTAAGGTAGTTCACCTTTTGTTAACAAATCCCCGATAGTTTATTTATATAGAAGTAATTATGAAAATTGTTTAATCAATTCTTCTATCAACAATAACAGGCTCGACCAATCGCCTGATGGGATTTTGCAAGCAATATTATTTTAATGATTGAAGAAATATGTAGACGCGTGCATTTTATCGCACAGAAAATGTACGGCATATTGTTTATAATTTTTTCCATGTTATTATCTGCGTTTTGGTGAAAAATATAAGGCGATTGAATAGTCAATTGATTCATAAAAGTTTATGTGAATGAATATGGGAGCGCTGTCGCAGAAACAAGATATTTTTAACGATAAGTGTTGATACCATTAAGCACAGGAAGAATGAAATATATTATGCAAACTAATTCACGGGCGATAGTTACGTGGGGATGATGATATATTCTTTTGAATGTACATGGATTTATTAATGACTTTAAAAATACCATTGAAATAAAGTTATTTTCCCAGACAAATGTCAATCTAATATACAGTATGTTTCCGAATTGTCTTTACAAGAGGAAAAACCTTTTTATTATTGACATTTTGAGAAAACTGCATTCTTCATAAAACTTTTTGCTTGCTCTAACTTCTATATGGTGTCTCAAAAAGTTTGAGTGGATCAGGATGATTTTTTTTTTAATGTTACTTTACATAATCCTAAGATATGTATAAATATATTTCGATAGTTTTAAAGCTAATAATAAATAAATAAAAATATATATTTTTCATCATTCATTAAGAAAAATTATTAGAAATACAAGAACTGTTCTGAAATCAAAACTATATTAGATATTTAATTTAGATGGCCTATAACTTACTTTGCTATAAATATCGTAATCTTAGATCATACAGGATGATTTTTTTTAAATTTTACGCCAAACTTTCTAAAATATAAACTAATAATGTCGTTGTTTTTTTAAATGAAACACCCTGTATATTATTTTTTTATTAGATGGACAAAAAAAAATACAAAAAATGAACATTTTTTGTATTTAAAGTATTTCATAATTTTTATTGGTTTGGTAGATTTACTACTTTAGTAGTTTAATTCTCCGTCTATTGAAAAAATAATATACAGGGTGTTCCATTTGAAAAAACGAAGAAAAAATATTTTATATTTTAGAAAGTTTGGCGTAGAATTTTG
Organism: Sitophilus oryzae; assembly: GCF_002938485.1. Taxonomy (NCBI): domain Eukaryota; kingdom Metazoa; phylum Arthropoda; class Insecta; order Coleoptera; family Curculionidae; genus Sitophilus; species Sitophilus oryzae. The sequence goes on from NW_022146045.1 coordinate 737,150, forward strand.
AGCATCCTGTATGATTTACGATTACCATATTTACAGCAAAGTAACTACAGACCATCTAAAGTAAGTACTTATTATAGTTTTGATTTCAGGATAGTTCTTGTATTTTTAATAATTTTTTTAAGAAAGGCTGAAAAATGTATATTTTTTATTTATTTATTAACATCTCTGAACCTATCGAAATATATTTACTCATGTCTTAGGATTATGTAGTGTGATCTGAAAAGAAGCCAAAAATGCAATAATATACAGGGTGTTCCATAAAAAAATAATCCCGATCCACTCACACTTTTTTGAGCCACCCTATAGAAGTTAAAATATTTTCCTGAAATACATCCTAGAACATACTTTAGAGTTGCACTTAAACAAATTTTCCAAAATTTTTATTCTAGGAGCTACAGATGCCCGACGCCACAGAGTTAAAAATTAAAACCCGACGCACTGTTGCTGGACCCTGTAGAACTAGAAGAACTAGAAAATATTAATCATAATTTCATGCATTTTTTCATTTTCTCTAAAACGGTATGGAAATTTGGAAAAGCATAAAAGGGATTAACCATTTTAGAACAAGCAAAAATTTTTTATGAAGAATGCATTTCTCTCAAAATGTCAATAGTAAAAAAGTTTTTTCTCTTGTAAAGACAATCCAGGGACACACTGTACATAGTGTACATATAACTCATTAAATAATAAAACTAGAAATGAATGTATCAACAAAATTGGCGTGCCCACGATGTAGTTTTAAATTCCTAAATAGGGAAATTAAAATAAATTTGGTTGCACATCATAATACGACCACCAGCAATCTCTATAAGACGACGCATGGTGTCATTGATGACGTGCAACGAAAGTTGTTTTAATTTCCCTATAGCTGATTTGAATTCCAGTTTATCAGTTGGCCAGCGTTCGACATTTATTTTGACATCGAATTCCAATCGACCGTTACTCACGAGATATCCGATCTCATCCGGCCAAAGTTTACAGGATCCGGCCTCGAACTGGCTTGAAAGAGCAGTATGTGTCAATAGAGTTTACACTCTTGCCATAAAACAACAGCACGACAAAGATTCCAGACGGCCTCCCGTCCATCCACTCGCATCGTCTAACGTCGCTTAACTTCGGTGATCTATGGGGTCGGGAACCGGTGTTTCGACTTAACTGACCGTTTCCCAAAAACTTGATAATTTTGAAAGTTTGGTTAAACATGGCAGTCAAGTGAACACTCAACACGCTCAACCTGTATCAAGGAAGTCCTTACTGCAGAATCTGCGATAAAGATCCTAAAACAGCGAAGCACATAACCCGTCACTGCGAGACTCTGGATCGCAAACGACACTTTTATTTGGAAAAGCTATATAGGCTAGAACCGGAGGAACTATGCTCCCATCCTATTAAGGACCTGCATAAGTTGGTGCAGGGTACAGGATAGGAGAATGGGTGCAGATATGGAAAGGGGACAAACACAATAGACCTCACAGGTCGCAGTGTTTCCGGCACAGGACAGCCCTTTGTTATTGAAAAAAAAATAACCAAATAGTTTAGCAGATTAACGCGAAATACCGCAAAAATGAAGTGATGTCTGTCCAACGGGACATGAGATGATTTCGACAGAGCACATCCAATGTTGTTAGAATAAATAACAATTTATCTTCAAATTAAATGACAGACAAGAACTGTAGGTAACTATCAATGTTCTATTATTGGACAGACTATACCTAGTTTTCATGTAACAGTGTTGGATATCAATGATGTATTTTTAAAGCTCTGTTATTAATAATAATGGCGTTTCGCTTTTCGATCGAACGTCATAAAAGCCGAGTGCAATACGCTCAAAGGCACTAAACGTGCTTTTTGATAAACTGTAATAATATATACTTTATAAGTTATATACAGGCGGTCGGCGGCTAACAATGTGCTGAGGTGTTTCCTACCCGTCGTTCGTCGGTCGGGCTTAAGTTACGGCGAGGCGGCGGCCACGATGCCCGACTCAAACGAATTGTTTGTGTCAGCGCTTTTCTTCCACTTGTTGTCACCTTACAGCTCGGCGACTCTTAAACAGAGCCAGAGTCCCTAAAAATCGCGACAAAAGTTATTTTGACGCGGTAGTCTAATCCGGCAGCCAACCTAACTAGCATCTCGTAAATTGCTCAGAGTAAGACTGACATTACCTAGAATAAACACTCTGACTAGTAGTTTCAGAATAAAGTTTTAGGAGGGAAGTTAATAACCCAACTTTATAAATCTATTGTGCTCCCCTTTCTTGAGTTGTAACTCATCATACAGTCCCAAGACTTTGGCAAAAGCCAGTATTTGAAACCGTTTTACACAGGTTAGTTCTCCATCGCTGATATCAGTCGTCCTCAAATTTATGGCACGAATGATTGTCATCTCAGCGCACTCAGTTGATGAGGTGTTCTGGATTTTCCCCATTTTCCTTACAGAAAATGCATTCGCCGTTGTTTCTTAGCTTCAATCTACTGAGGTGTTCATTGAGGGGATACTGTCTTGTTAAATACCCGGTCAAGGAAAATCTTTGATATTTTTCGGTCGTGAGTCCTAAGAAAGTTCTTCGAGCGGCTGAGACCGTTGGAGAATTCCCATTCCAGTTACGGATGGTATCAGCCAACCTAACCAGCCTCTCGTAAATTAGCCAGAGTAAGACTGATAATACCCAGAATAAACTAAGGTCCGACCGAGATCTCGGTCTCGGTTATAGTCATTCTCGACTAAAAATCAGGCCGAGATCTCGGTCTCGTTCTCGGAACAAAAAGACCGAGATTATCGTTAAATTAGCTATTGCTAAATATAATGACTAACTAAAACTAAAAATTTCTTACTAGTACGCGGACTGTATGACGATTAGAAATCAGTAGAAAATTTTGGAACGCTGGATTTTTGGTTAGGAATCATGAATTTTGCTTCTGCGAACGCTTTAAACTTTATGCACATGCGTCAAACAGTTGTTAACTATTTCTGACTGCCCTATGAACGGAGATTTCATTTTTAACTTTTATTTTAAATTAATTAGCATTTCGCATAAGAAATAAAAAAAAATAACCGTCGTCTCGCTTTTTATCAAAAGCGACCACTGTGCAAGATGAATTTTTCTCGACGCATATAACCAAACGGTTATCAAAGTTATTCTACGTTACTGTTATGGACAACAGCACAGATTTTATAAACAATGTACCACATCTCAATGAGTAGAGCGATTGTTCATTCCTAAAGGATAATTAATTATTATGAGGTATTTATTTTTCATTGGGGAACGCGATAACTCATAATGTAATAGAGTCAAATGATTTTTGTTTTTAAATTATTAGTCAAAATTATAAACAAAAAAGAAACTTTAAAAGAATCTGTATATAACTTTTCTTATAACACTGAAATTATTCTTTAAGTTACATCTAATATAAAATAAATATTAGATTATCTGTTATTGCTAAAAACAGCAAATATTTTGATCTACATTTTGATCTATCCATAAAAAATAACGTTTTTCTAAAAATTGACATTGAATATATTTAATTCTTCTCTCAATTATTTACGCCAGTTCTTCGCTAAAAAGACCGAATATTATAAACTGTGTTAAAAGTAAATAAAAAAGGTAATAGGCAACTCACAAATACATATTTTGGCCAAAACCTTATTATATTCCGGACCTAGATCTATGTTTTTTTATTCAATATGTGGAAGAATTTTTTTTTCATCGTTTCATCAGAAACGCAATAATTAATTATTAAAAAAAAAACAATAAATGTATAAGCTGTGGTATAATTAGCTCTATTTAATATAGGTAAATTGGCGGCCACTTGGGACCGACGTTTAATAAGTTAGGGATCAAAATACTTTTTTCCACAAATGTAAAAAATAAAAAGGTTTAGGCATTGATAACAATATTCAAATTGACACTTCAAGGTCGCGTATCTTTTGTATAAAATTAAGAAGCTCTGTATGTATACAGACACAAAATTATAATTACAGCAGTTAGAAAACGTATATTTTGACGTTTGTAGAATTCAAGCCACTTTGGGGATCTTGAATAATTTTTGCATAAAAGCTAAACGAATTTCGAACTTTCATTATTTTTTTTATTTTGCTTACACAACGTTTCGGTCAGAAGTATCACTGATCAAGGGCGCAAATACGGGAAGGGTAATGACGGTAATTACCATTACCATTACCCTGCAACATCAAGAACACATTAACTTGAAATATTAAAAAAAAAATCCAAAAATCCAAAATAATCGGTTAAATAAAATATAAAATTTCTGGGAATCGGACGTATAATATGAAAAATAAATCTTATTTTTACGTGAGGAATCTCCCCAGAGATGAGACATGTTTTTTGAAACAATCTGTATATAAAATAGATAACTTTGATTTAAAATTGATATTATTTTTATTTTTTAAATGCCATAACGCAGCTTCGATATTTTGGCTATTGTAAAAATCTTGTCCGCTACTTTATCACCATAATCTTCTATAGTTCAATACATCGTGCCCTTGATCGCATTTCTAATTATCGACCACTCGCTCTTCTTATCATCCATCGTCCATCTCAAGCCTTTCGAACTTTTTCACCGTTCCTTTCTCGAGAGCACCTTCGCCAAAGAAAAATCGTTATCGCAGCCCAGCGAGCCCCGCGGCTTCGGCCGGCCGCTAATGAGTGACGTCAGCGGGCGGCGTCGTCGTCGGCGTCGGCGGCGTCGGTCGCGGGCGGCCAATTGCGCCGCGTCAGCACTTTTCATTGGAGGAGAGAGGGAGACGGCGCGGCGCGGTGCACGACCGCCCCGCACCACTTCCCCCCTGCCTTGGTCCAGGTGGCCGTGGTGGTGGAGGACGGTGATACCGGAACGGGTTAGCGTGTTACCTGGAAAGGTGAAGAGGATGGGAATTCCGGGATGTCGATTGTTGAAGAATTAGGAACAGAGGATCTGATTGTATCCATTTTTACTATGGAGTCATTTCTTGATACGAATTCGATTAATAATATGAATACCAAAAGACAATCGAAGCTGTAGTGGGTCTACTAACAATAAGACATTGGAAGCTGAATAGGCATCTAAAGCTAATGGGATTGACGGACGAAACCATGTGCAATAGGGTGATCCAAAAAAACTAAGGATTTTTAGCTCAATTTTAAAAGGTGTCGGTGAACATTCAAAATTTTCCATTTAAATAACACGTAAAAAAATCTTTTTCCATTAAACGTATCATAACTTTGAGACGGTTTACGATAAAAACAATTACACAGGGATTCTTGTATAGCATAAAATTTACTAAAAAATCTACCTGTGAGTATTTTTTTTCAATTCAATAATTCGTATATTTGAAAGCTTTGAAAAGTGTTAGTGTTTATTGATTAAAAATTTTCATATTTAGCAATGAATTGAAAAAAATTACTCTCGATAGATTTTTACGAAATTTTATGCTTTATACAAAAATCCGCGATGTAAATGTTTTTATCGTAAATCGTTTCAAAATTATGGTACTTTTAATAGAAAATTTTAAATGATCACCGACATCTTTTAAAATTGAGCTAAAAATCCTGCCTTCCGGGGATACTTTTTCTCGTTGCAAAACGCACCTTTTTTGGATCATACGATATTTCTAACAATTTTGTATGTCTATTACGAATCTATTAGAAATCCACAATAATTTTTTTCAACATTGTAATTAGTTTATATAACTTTTATTTATCTTCTAATTAAAATAATTTACATATTTCTGATTATCTTAATTCGATGCAACTAAGTTGCTATTTATGAATGATTCTCCTAGACATCAAAGACGTCACTTATCACAAATTTTAATATAACTAACATATTAACACGTTTCTATTTTTACAAATAAATACTGATAGTCAATTCATTGATACGTTCTAAAATTATTTACAGTCAAATTTATAATACACATTTGAATGTTTCTCTAGAAGAAGCCAAAAAACTGTTCTTGAATGACATCGGAAAAACTGAAATTGTCTAATATAGAGGGTGTTTTATTTTGTAACCAAACAGATAAAGTGTTCTGAGTTTTAGAGAAAATTCCACACCTGTAATTTTTAACCAATCACAACGTTTTTTTTTGACAAATCACCATGGCAACGGATAAATTTTAGTGAAAATTTCACACCTCTACTTTTCAACCAATAACATGCTTTAATGTTGACTAGTTACCATGGCAACTGAAAAAATTTCCGGAAATTTTTTCGAGGCGCCACGAAACTTTAGTGGAAATTTTTTGACAGTTGAAAAGGTAAACATAAGATCTACAATCATAATGTGAATGAACTACAATGTCTATATATTGAAATATTACCCATTTGAGTTTTAGCATTTGATGTAACTAAGGTTGGTAATATTTTTTATTTAAGGAAATATGTTAGATATACCTACATATGAATTTCTTCGAAATTGCCATGTTCTAAAAAATATAGTTCTGCCGCCTTTATTTAACTAAAGCTGGTATTTTTCTATTTAACGAAATATGATGGATATATCTATATGATTTTTTTAGAATTTTTTTAGGTTTTATATTTTCAATTTCTTCGTTAATGACTTGTTGGTTTACTTTTCCAAATCGCGACATTTCGCTATACACTTCTTACTCTACGTACAGACGTTTTAAAACTAGTAATAGCTTAATGACAGAATCGCAAACAAAAATGACAAAATACATAATATGTCAAAAACATCAATACCTTGGCCAACTTAACAAATTGAAATTATTTTAAAATGTCATGTTGGATTAATATTTTTTTTTTTCAAATTTAGGTGTGAAATTTTCTTACCGAATACCACGCAAGCTTAAATTATTCCTGGAAATTTTCTTTCGGGCACGAATATTTTAGGAAAATTATCCCTCGTCTTCGACTCGGGATAATTTTCAAAATATTCGTGCCCTCAAAAAAATTTCCGAAAATAATTTAAGCTCTTGTGATATTATAAGTGAAAATTTTTTCCTTGTGGGCACCCAACAGCGAATTATACTGGAAATTTTTTGACGTTTATAATGACAGAATATCTTTTTGAGAGTCTGGTTTTTATTTGTTTACATGATAATTTTGATACATTTCAATTACAAATCTGAGATGAAAGTTTGTAAACTGCTTCCATACGCTTGACTTCGATTTCCTAGTATTCGCGGATGTCAAGGACATTAAGCAGTCCTGGCGAATATTTTCTTTGCTTTCATGACCGAAGCGAAACATTTTTATTAAGCCGTGCCGCTTGACAGCTTCAAAACTGAAATAGTTTTTAGGGCTTGAGTGTCACTTAGTTGTCATAGTAACTAAATAATAATTTCGACCAAAAATCGAAAAATACATTTTAATTATTTGATTTTCAAACACAATTTGGTGTGGAATTTTCTTACCGAATACCACACGAAGTCAAATTAAATCCGGACATTTTTTCTCGCCCATGAATATTTTTAGAAAATTGTCCCTCGTCTTCGACTCGGGATAATTTTCAAAATATTCATGAGCTCGAAAAAATTTCCGGAAATAATTTGACCTCTAGTGGTATTACTAGTAATAATAAAATTAAAATTTCTCCTTAGTGATCTAGTGATCTATAGTTTATAATATGCTAGTACATATATTATTTGATATCAATTTTAAAGTTTTAGTTACGTAAAATTTAAGTTTTTAACTTTTAGTTACGTAATCGAGGGCGCAATTTTTAAATTCATTGTTGCCATCCATGGATATATTCGGCGCCGGGCTGACCAACTGAAATTTAAATTTCCCGCTGGGGATTCAGATGGTGGCTCTGCTGTAAAAAATGTCAAGTTGACACATGTGTTTATTTATTTCCTGACAATGTTATTCGTTTTGGCTTTTGTTTATTGATTTTATTTTTGTATTACCAGTTTTTGGTTTAAATAAATAATGTCGTGATACTTTAAGCTTAAAAATGTTTACTAGCAGACCTTGCAGTCGAACATTATTTTTTTAGAACCACTTTTAGTGCGAAGCAAAGATATATATTGTGTACAAGATAGCTTAATAGCCGTAAAAAACTCATTGCAACTTTATTAGAATATTTTGAACGGGAAAGCGGTAGTAATGGCCCTTTATGTCCGTTAAATGTGTTAAAGAAGTGGGTTTTGTTGTTGTAAATAATAAATGTTTATATATTTATAATTAATTTATTTTTGTTTCCTAAAATATTTTGATTAAAGAAAATATGTAAAAGTGGGCAACGCTGTGTCGGTCAAGCTTAATCACGTGACTAAAAGTTTATTTGATATGAACTATAGTTAAATTTGAACATTTTAATTATTTTTCAAAAACTTTAATTAACAGAAAAAACGAATAAAAATATCATTAATATACAACTTTCCAAAGTAGAGGTGTAGTTGTGGTCCCAAATATATATATTGGTACTACTATTTAATATACAGGGTGGCCCACATCGAAAATGTTCCGCAAGGCATAACGACCAGGGTAATTTTTTTTCAGAAAATTCATAAACACGTCAATTTTGTTTGTGAGGGGGACAACTTTTGCCCCAAAAATGATTGCAAAATCTTCAACCCTCTAAGCGGGGGTGTCATCCCCCAATTTTTTTCAAATGGGAAGGGGGGTCAAGTGGTACCGCAATTAAAAGGGCTTTTTATTCTCTAAACTTTCAGGCTTCGTTTTTGAAAATCGGTCGAGTTATTGAGAAAATAAAAAATTTGAAAAGTTTATTTAAACATTTATCAGAGTAAACGATAAGGATAAATTTCTTCGACCAATTTGCTATTTTTTCTTATTATTTCTAGATGTTTACGCATTTTTTCACTTGCCACAAGATTGAACGATCAGGTGCGGTAGTTGCTAGATAGCTGTTCTGTGACTTATACGTTGAAGTTCTTCTCAATATCGTTAAATTTTTTAACAATTATTATGGTGTACTCACTTGCAGAGAAAGTGGAAATAATCGAACTTTATTTTAAAAATAATGAGTGTGGCAATCGGCTTGCGCAGATATTGAATGAACGCCATCCTGACAACCACCTTTATGGCAAAATTGTTCGCGTGTTAGTAGCAAAGTGTCCAAAGGATATTAAAAAAACGGAAGTTCCACCCGTACAAAATTCAGTTGGTACAAGAACTCAATGAAGACGATTTTGATCGTCGCTTGCAATTTTGTGAAACTATGAGTGAACGAGAGGCGAATGATAATAATTTTTTATTTAATATGTTTTTTGGATAAGTGTACTTTCTTTTTGAACGGTGTAGTTAATCGGCACAACTGGTCGGTACTGGGCTGAAGACAACCGCAGGGTTTTTCACGAGGTGCACACACAAAACCCTCATAAATTGAACGGTTGGGCTGGTATTTTTGGAAATTCTATTGTGAGTCAGTTTAACGATATTGAGAAGAACTTCAACGCACAAGTCACAGAACAGCTATCTAGCAACTACCGCACCTGATCGTTCAACCTTGTGGCAAGTGAAAAATGCGTAAACATCTAGAAATAATAAGAAAAAACCTCAAATTGGCCGAAAGAATTTATCCTTATCCTTTACTCTGATAAATGTTTGAATAAACTTTTCAAATTTCAATCCTTCATATTTTCTCAATAACTCGACGGATTTTCAAAAACGAGGCGGGGAAATATAAAGAATAGAAAGGTCTTTTCATTGCGGTGCCACTTGACCCCCCTTCCCATTTGAAAAAAGTTGGGGGATGACACCCCCGCTTAGAGGGTTGAAGATTTCGCAATCATTTTTAGGGCAAAAGTCGTCCCCCTCACAAACAAAATTGACGTGTTTTTGGATTTTTTGAAAAAAAGAATACACTAGCCGTTATGCCTTGCGGAACGTTTTCGATGGGCCACCCTGTATAAGCATATCATTCAAATGTTTAGAGACATACAATCTCATAATTACAAATTATTTATTTTTGGCAAATTGGTCGATATAATTAATAATTTCCACATTGTATCCCAATTTTATTACTTTTCTCTACATGTGTTTATATTTTACACACAACATTCGGTTTTTTCTTTTCTAATTTCCTCCATTGATAACCCCTTGGTTTCGATTATTGTTAAAAATCTGCACATGTAGACGTTTATTATGACAACATACGATAATTTGTATGCAAAAGAAAAGAAAATCTAGTTAATTATATCTCACAAAACAATGTACATATAACTTCAATAGAAAATATTCAAATATCGGGTGCGCCTCAAAAGTGGCTCACCCCTATAACTTTTTTATTTTTTCAGATAAAAAACGAGATTTGGAATCGAATGACATAGGTATCATATGTCAACTTTTGACATATTCCCTCAAAAACATATTGTATTTTAAATTTCAATCTAGAGTGCCACGGCTATGTTAAAAACACTAATTCTTAATCAAGGAACCTTGGAAAAATAGATTTGATCGTCTAATGTTTTTCGTGTCTTGTCCTGGCCGGTTAAAAGATGCCCAAGTCGTATTTTTAATCATATCTCAATTTTTTCAAATGGAACGAGAGTGGCTCATTAGCATATTTGGAAAAAGCATTTCTTTGCGAATAATTTGATACCACACACTTGGTATTTCGAGTCAAATTGTCGTTATGAACCGCATGTTACAATTTCAAATAATCCATATGCCGAAACATCAAAACTTGACATATGATATGTCATTCTATTCAGAGTGTAATTTTCTATCGAATAAAATAAAAAAATACAACATACCGAGGGTGTCATTTAAAAATCAAAATTTGTAGTAATTTCCGGTGAAACCGGAAGTGACCGAAAACAATTGAATATGTCAATCAATCCTAATTTATGTCATATACTAACGTACCAAATCTCGTTATTTTATCTGAAAAATAAAAAAGTTATAGGGTTGAGCCGCGTTGAGTTATAGGTTCTGAGACGCACCCGGTATAGAATAATTGAGAATAAATAATCAAAACTTCGGTATAAATACCGTAATCTTAAATCATACAGGATTTTAAAAATTCTACGCCAAACTTTCTAAAATATAAAAAATAATTTTTCTTCGTTTTTTTACAGAACACCCTGTATATTATTTTTTCAATAGATGGCGAATTAAAAAATGTTTATTCTTTAACTCTCCATCTGATAAAAAAAATAATATACCGGGTGTTCCATTTAAAAAAGGAAAGAAAAATTATTTTATGTTTTAGAATGTTTGGCGTAGCATTTTAGACACCCTGTATGATTTAGGATTACGATATTTATAGCAAAGTAAGTATAGACCATCTAAACTAAATATCTAGTATAGTTTTTGTATTTGTTATAATTTTAAAGGTTTAAAATATACTTATATTTTTTTATTTATTTATTAATATCTCTGAAATTATCAAAATATAGTTCCTCATATATTAGGATTATGTAAAGTGATCTGAAAAGAAGCCAAAAATGCAATAATATACAGGGTGTTCCGTTTAAAAAAAATCAACCCGATCCAGTCACACTTTTCTGACGACCACGACCCTATAGAAGTAAAAATATTTTCCTGAAGTACATCCTCGTACATACTTTAGGTTTGCTTTTTGGTGGTTGTTAAACAAAATTCGCAAGTTTTTCTAGGAGCTACAGATGCCCGAAGCACTATTGCCGGACCCTGTATTTGTTATTTGTTTTAACTTACGAGCCCAATAATTTTAAAATTAATATCATCGCAAGTGAATTACTGCCATACTTGAAACATTACGAAACTTTTCATTGATTGCAGGATATCGGTTACACGAAGACGGTGTCCTTTAAAGTCGATTTTGTTTATTTTTTAGCAGGACGCGGCCTAGCCGTTCGGCAGGAATCAATGAAAATGTTGTTTTGGCTTTGGTGTCGATAGGAGAGCTGAAATAAGAACGAATTAGTCTAGAGATACACGAGGGACATATACATTTCTTTGAAATGGTTGGTGTTTATGAATATTACTTTTTACGATTTCCTCTTCGCAGTACAAGCGTTTTTAGTTTTTAGGTTTCACTGAAAAAATATAAATATTTTCTTTTCTAATCGTTTCTTTTTGTAAGATGACCGATTTGCCTAACCATGAGAAACGTTTAATGAATTAAGGAGTATACAGGGTGGTGATATATTTATTTTTTTAATTTGATGCTTACTCCAACTATCGATATCTCCAGATACAGTGTTGCCAACTCCTCGCTATTCGACTAAATCAGAGCAAAAATCCTACTAGAACACCACTAAATCTCCAATTTTTTTATCAATATATACAGGGTGAGTCTTAAATAACTGCAAATATTTTCAGGGCTCGTAGATCTCGATAAAAGAAACATATTTTCTCTTTACCATTTTTCAGATAAGTCCAAAATAACCTAGTTCTTTAAGTTCGAAAATTTAAAAAAAAATTGATTTATTATTAACTATGGTAATATCAGAGATTAAGAAATTATACCATAGAGAATTTGCGGTGAAAACAGGCAGTTTTTCGAAAAATATACAGGAAAATTTAAAAGAAAATGCACGATTTTCAACATCTTTTTAGCGAAAAAAAACTCATATACGTGTTCCTGGGGTCGAAATATACCACCCCTGAAAATATTTGCACTTATTTAAGACTCATCCTGTATAATAACATCAGAATTACTTATTATAAAACATTTTATTTAGAAAATTTTACCACCCCATACCTCAAGAGTTAAGATGTTTAGGACATACTTTCATATGAAATTTTTCTTAGAATAGGTCCAAGAACTACCTTATTAGTATATTTAAAAAAATACATAGTGTTGCATTTGAAATAACAAAGTTTTTATGTAAAATAAATATTAAAATTGACCAGCAATTTTTGATACGCCTGTATACATTTAAGGAAGCAATCAAATTTTTTAGTTAAGTTTATTTCTCTGGCTTGAAAGTCAGCACCAGAGTTCATTCTGAAAAGTAATGTACGAGGTGTTGACAAACCTATTTATTATTTTATTATAGCATGTATATTTAAATATCTTTAAATATCTCAAAAACCAAAGCTTTTAGACATATCAAACCCTTATAATAAATGCCTTATTTTATGTCCAAGAATCCAAAAATGAAATAAAATACCCGGTGTGTGTTCCATAAGAAAAAATATAACTTTGGTATGGATCTTAGTGCTGACACACCCTGTACATTTCAAAATAATTTTAAATTATGCACATTGTCTCTCTACATATACCCATAAAATATTTTGGTTCTACATCTTTCCACTTTTCGTATAATCAACCGAGGCGAATGTGTAGTGCGCCACCCTGTATATGGAAATTTGGAAAAGTATAAACGGGATTAATCATTTTAGAATAAGCAAGATCTTTTATAAGAAATGCATTTTTCTCAAAATGTTAATAATAAAAAAGTTTTTCCTCTTGTAAAGACGATCGAGGGACATACTGTATATCCACGGAATATTGGGACAACCTGTATAGGAAAAAAAACTATTTTTGTATAAATTATTTTTTGCTTAGAATAAACTTATATTTAATAAAAAATCGCCTGTTTCCTCGAAAAAATCCGTCGCCAATTTTTTCCCTTTTCCCAAACTTTTACTATCGATTGCTCATATTCTCTCTGCGACCTGGTTCGTTCTTATAGACGTCAGCAATGCCGCGATTCTGCTGGCGGTGCAGCATCCTGCAGATCCGCTGATGCCGTTTCCCAAATACTGAATGAAGGATATCGACTGCTCTTTTTACTATACACCGGTTCTGTAGTAAACATTTCCGAAAACGTAATACGTCTTGGCGATACTTATCGAGGGAATTTATTCAAAATGTACGGAGGAGGCGATCATTGGCGTAACAAATGGTTGGATAGAGGGCCATGAAATTGAGTTTGAAAAATAATGAATCAAATTTTCCTATGAAAATTTTTAAAGGACTCTGTAAAATGAAGTAAACTGAACAGCATAGTTCTTCGATTTTTTTTTGAGTTTTGATAAAACATTACATTTTTTCATTAAATATTCGTTTTTTAATAATGACTTTGTGTGCTTTTTGTAACCTTTTATACAAAATAGCATTTAGGATGCTTTTTATAGACCTGTAGAGGAAGAAAGCTATAATATAATTCTTGTAGTATGAAGGCATGAGCATGAGTGTTTCTTTGATTAGGACTGGATTAATATTTTGGACAAATTTGGTACATTTCTACCTTATTCGATAGAAAATGACACTCTGAGTAGAATGACAAATCATATGTCAACTTTTGACATTTCCGCATATGGTTTATTTGAAATTGTAATGCGGTTCACAACGCCAAAAGCCAATTTGACACGGAATACCAAGTGTGTGGTACCAAATTATTCGTAAAAAGATACTGGTTCCAAACATGCTAATGAGAACAAACCTTTGTTCTATTTGAAAAAATTGAAATATGGTTAAAAATACGATTTGGGCATCTTTTAACCGGCCAAGACAAGACACGAAAAACATTAGACGATCAAATCTATTTTTCCAAGGCTTCTTGATTAAAAATTAGTGCTTTTAACGCCGCCATGCACTCTAGATTGAAATTTAATATACGATTTTTTTTAAGCAAAAATGTCAAAAGTTGACCTATGATATGTCATTCTATTAAGAATGTAATTTTCTATCGAACAAAGTAGAAATACCGGGTGCGTCGAAAAAGTGGCTCACCCCCTATAACTTTTTTATTTTTTCAGATAAAACAACGAGATTTAGTATGTTAGTATATGACATAAATTAGGATTGATTGACATATTCAATTGTTTTCGGTCACTTCCGGTTTCACTGGAAATGACTACAACTTTTGATTTTTAAATGGCACCCTCGGTATTTTTTTACTTTATTTGATAGAAATGACACTCTGAATAGAATGACATAACATATGTCAACTTTTGACATTTTTGCATATGGTTTATTTGAAATTGTAACCTGCCGTTCATAACGACAATTTGACTCGAAATACCAAGTGTGTGCGTGTGTGGTATCAAATTATTCGTAAAAAATGCTTTTTCCAAATATGCTAATGAGCCACCCTCGTTCCATTTGAAAAAAAATGAGATATGATTAAAACTACGATTTGGACATCTTTTAACCGGCTAGGACAAGACACTAAAAACATTAGACGATCAAATCTATTTTTCCAAGGCTCCTTGATTAAAAATTAGTGTTTCTAACACAGCCATGTCATTCTATTCAGAGTGTCATTTTCTATCGAATAAAATAAAAAATACCGAGGTTGCCATTTAAAAATCAAAAGTTGCAGTCATTTCCGGTGAAACCGGAAGTGACCGAAAACAATTGAATACGTCAATCAATCCCAATTTATGTCATATACTAACATAGGTACCAAATCTCGTTGTTTTATCTGAAAAAATAAAAAAGTTATATGGGTGAGCCACTTTTGAGACGCACCCGGTATAAAGTCTAAAGAATAATTACATTCAACAATTTCTTTATTAATATGGTTACTAATAAATAAATATATTAATTTTAAATATTTTTAATATTACAAATGACAATTATAGCTATAGATTTATAGTTTTTAAGGAATTGCCCATGATCTTACAGATGTTTTCTTTAAATGATTTATATCAATTATCTTGGTTCTGTGTGTGTGATGTAACTTACCTACATAGGAATTTATAAAAATGTCCCATTTTATTGATCTTTAATTCAAATGCTGTTATTTTCAGATTTTTAATTTATTTACTAAAAGATATGCGTTATGGCCTTTAAATCATATTAATTTGCTTTTGCAGTAAGTGTAGTAAGCAAAAGTGCAGTAAGTAAAGTGTTTTACTTTGCAATTTTCAGAAATTTTCTCTAAATCAAAAAATTTAAAAGTTGTGAATTCACAGAATAACAAATTTCTTAATGTCTCTTTAATTTTCTCCATAGGTTCTTAATCCAGTGAATTTTGAACTAAGACAGATTTTTTCTAATTAGATTTTTAAATATTTTATTTTAGAAATATTAGGGGGATATTACTTACATGAAAGTCGGTCTTCAACATTTAAAAAGAATTTAATTAATTAATTTTGAAAAAAAAATCATCAAATACTTAAAAAAAAGAATTAAAAAATCAACATTTTGCTTTCGATCTCTAAAACTAGATCATTAGTTGTTACTATATATATTGTAGAATTTAACTGTGCTAACCTACATTGATTTGTTTTCAAATGCTATAATTATTGCATTAAATAATTAATGCTCTAATATAAATATTTATGTAATTCAAAACAATATTTTTTAATGTATTAGTACAAGACTAATATAGTTTCTATCAGAATGTTATTTTGATTTATTCAAATATTTTATATGTAATTTTTAAATATCTTTTTGAATATCAATCAATATTTGTAAGTGATAACAGGAAATAGGAAAGGGTTGTCAATTAAACGAAAATATAATTAAAACCAACAGATTTTTTATTGGCTTCTAAGAATTATGTTATGTACAGTATTTAATATAACATATCTTAAATATATATTATATATATAAAACATAACATTCAGGTGTTAAAACGTACCTGGTAGATATAAAAATATTTTTGAGATGGATATACAAACATAATCGTTTAAAATTAGATCTTTACAAGAGATATGCAGATTGTTCTATATTTTCGTCTATATCGATCTTGCAAATTATAATACTAAAAAAACTTAAATCAAGAACAAACGAAAATAAGTCTCAACGTAACAATAAGTTACTTTACTCATAACAACATGGTTTTTCTTCAGAAACATGTTAAAAATATAAAACATATGATAATATATGTTTTTGGACCTCTTCTTGCAGTGAGGTCAGAATGGAAAAGAATGATGGCTAGCTTAAAACTATCAGTTCAACTAAGAATAACAAAAATGATATTTAAAATGCTCATACTTAAAAACTAGTTTCACTTTTAGTCAGTTTTCGTCAGCACTTCGTGTCCATCGGCTCACGGGACTTATTTGGCAGCACTTATTCATTGAGAATCCAAAAAGTTTTTCATTCATACACTAAGAGGAGCGTTCGTATTCACTCGCGCGCGGTGCTCTTCTTGGAAAAACACCTTGGGGCCGAGCTAACTATAGTCTACGACCCGGAAAAGGATGTCAGAGGTAGAATTCAGGTGAACTCTGTCCCCCGTCGGAATTGAGCGAATTCATTGAGGAATTCAAACTGTGAGGCATCTGCTGACTCTGGGACCGGTTACTCATTTGGAGGCGCTGCCTGAAAAAATCCCGCTCCTGCGTTACCTTGCCCAGGTCGATCTTGAGCCGCTGCAGCTCGTGCTGGAGACTTCTGTTGGCCTCTTCCAGATCCTGGCGTTGTTGTTGCCTCTTGGACCTGCAGTTTTGAGCGTAACCTCGGTTCTTTAAGGTACGGCGTTTCTGTTTGAGGCGGATGACTTCTTCTCGAGGATATCCGTGCAATCTTTTATTGAGCTCTCTGACGGAGAGCGTCATAAGGAGGTCGTCGCTGATGAGGTCGTCTGAACAGGGGAAGTCGTTGTTGTGATAATTTGCGCGGTTGCTTATTCTAGGTGATAATGCACTGTTAGCGCCCGAACTTACTGATAGGGGTCTGGCTTGATATAAGACTTGTTGGTTGTGAGAGTCCATTAACATGCCTGAAGGTATATACTCGCGTCGTTCCCAATCAGGGTCTCCGCCTTTACATAAGTCGAGAGGCTGAGGTTCTACTCTGGTGCCATGTGGAAACCACAGCACTTCTTCTGAAAAACCTGAAGGTCTAAATGGCATGGGAGACTGATCTGGAGGAGTTTCCGGTGGAGAATCGGGATCGTGCACCTCCATGTTCATTAACACCGGCTGCTGGTACAAAGCACCGGTTTCCGAAGGCGACATGTCCCTCCTGTCCTCCCACATTTGAGGTCTGGCACACACTCGCCGCGTTGAGTCCTCCTCGTGAGGCAACCAAGAAGCCGGTTCGATAAGTTGTCTTTTGTCCTCGCGCTTAACCGTAATGTCCTCTAGATGATCCAGGACGAAATCCTGGAGATACTGGTTGGCTAAAAGACGGTTCTGGTCTTCCTCCATAGCTCAAACATTCGCACTCTCTCAACTGGAAGCACCACACTGGATAGAGTCGTCGCGGTGTTGAAGCGTTCGCGTCGGTGGCGGTCGGCGTTTTGCCGGTGGCGGCTCGCTCTGGTGGCGGCGGCGTGATTCCGGGACGATCCGGGAAAGAGGCGGGCCTGGCTAGGTCCCGCCCCGCCGCCGCGCGATTGTGGATAGGTGCGACAGAGATCGTTCCGGAAATTTGTTTATACCTCGATGGCCAGTGGAGATCGGGCTGTTTTGGAATTTTATAGTGTGTCGGGAGCGTCGTAAGACGTCCTGGACGGCGGCGGAGCACCGGGCAGATGGGCAGTAAAAGGGAGAATGGGTCATGTCGCTATTACCATGTTTAGGGTTTTATTATAGCGGTGCGGTATGAGCTTTTCTATTATAAAAATAATGACAATTTTTCATATAAAATTTCGAGCCAGCGACGTAGTTACGTTATTTTTAGAAATATGAGTGTATTCCAAGAGTCTATAGGTATTTTGGATAATCTATAAAATCGGGTTCCAGAAAACATGATTTATTTCTAAAAAAAAATTAAAATAATATTAGTCTACCATATATGCTTTTACACACTTTAAAGTCGAGGGATGTCTCACTGTTGGAATTACATGTACATTTTCTTGGCAGTCGCTGGCAGTCGTTAGCGGCAGTTATATGACAAACATAAGCAGCCTTTTTGTAGTCAATTGGCAGTAACTTGGCAGTAAAATATGTTGACAGTACGCGTACATTTTTTGCCCAAGTAGTGTACAGCCCACGCTTTAGGTATAGCAAGTTCTTCATTAAAAGCACAAATTATAGAATTGTCAGTCAAGTTATAATACGTACCTATTATCAAAAATGAAATACACTGTCAAATGTCGCAGGTAGCAGCATATTTAATCCAACTAATTTTCTTTGGTCACTGATATCACAGTGATATAAACTATTTTTTATGGAACACCTATGTTGTAAGTGTAGGTAATAGGTATTAGATAACATCTCTTTTATCATTTCAGAAGTAGATCACACAAACCATTGTTTTTTAAGTTCTTCATTGCAATTTGCTAAAAAACTGCATAATGCTAATTATGATTATTGATTTCAAGAATATGGTTTACATATACTTCAATAATTATAGACGCAGCTCACGTGGTGAAATTCCTCGCGAAAAAATAAGATTTATTTTTAATATTAATATAGGTGTGATTCTGCTTTGTTTCCTAGCTTCAGGGGGTTAGTCGTTAGTCTTCTTTTCTTTTAGATTTATTATAATTGTCTGTCTTAGCGATTCGAATGAAATACCTGTTTCCATATAATACCTGTTCAATATAATATATTGAAAAATAAAAAAAAAATCAGACATATACTCTAATAATTTCTTTGAAGTTTTGTTTGCTTTAAATTACCAAAAATACTATTTATTTATAGATTTTCTATACAGGGTGGTCCCAACTGTATTCCGGAAATTTTGGCAGCATATTCTGCAGATACAAATTAGTTAAAAAGTTCGTGTGTCCTAAAACGCTTAGTTTCGGAGATACAGGGTGTAGAAGTTTCATTTTTATTATAATTTCTTCCAAATAATTTCTGAAGTAACGTCAATATTTGGATGAAAATTGGTGTCTGGGTGTTTCTTGACATGAGAAATTTGATTTTGATGTCAATATGACTCTTATTTGTAGGACCACCTACTTGTACGCCACCTACAGGTGGTATAACTCTTTTGAACAGTAATAACTTTTCTTCTGTACCTGTATAAAACTACTGAAAAAATATACAATTTCGTGATTTTTTACGTAAAAAATGCCTCTTGATAAAAATCGCTACAAGCAACCGTTCTCAAGATATTTACAATGGAAATAGTGAATACTTGTCATTGTTGACAAAAAATAAACATGTTGAGTAGATAGTTGTTTGACTGAAATTATAAATTTTGGAATTTTTTAAATCAATCATAAATTTTTCTTCGAAAAAATGGTGGTAAAACAGTTTCTGTTGAACTCTTGGAACAAAAAAAACTTCAAATTTATGATTTTGGTCTAATAACTATTTAGTCAACATGTTTAATTTATGTCAATAATGACAGATATTGATAATTTCGATACCAACTATCTCGAAAAACATTACTCGTAACTTTTTTTACCTTTTTACATAAAAAACATCGTACATATAATTGTTTACTGAGTAGTTTTATTCAGGTACGGACGAAAAGTTATTACACTTAAAACCAGTTAAAAAATATGTAGGTGGCGCCCTCTACAAGTAGAAGTCATATTGACATCAAAGACAAATTTCAAGAATGTCAAGAAACTCCCAGACACCAATTTACATCCAAATATCGATGCTACTTCAGAAAATATTTGCAAAAAATCGAAATAACAATGAAATTTCTACACCATATATTTCCGAAATTAAGCATTTTAGGACGTACATTTATACGAACTTTTTTACTTATTTTTATCTGCAAAACTTGCTGCCAATGTTTCCGGAGTACAGTTCGGACCACCCTGTATAGAAAGTGCCTCTAGTAAAAATTTTTTAAAAAAATGTAAGTTCAAGACTGGACTTCACAAGACCAAGACCAAGAGTACTTATTAACTGGAAGACTAAGACTAAGACCAAGAGAATCTTGGTCTTGCATTTGCCCGCATCACTACCTCGAGCTTTTTGTAGGTACCAATTTTACTTATTATACCCACCTACTTGTTTCATTTTTATGTTAATTTATTTATTTTATGCTTGGAAACTGATGATAGATGCAACTTTCATCTAATCAAAATCTATTCAACCTAACTAAAAAAGAAAGGGTTTTGATTCCTGCGTTCATATTGTTTAGAAATGTATTTCTTTCAAAGAACGAATATTTCAAATTAAAAAAAAAATAAAAAGAAAGAGATGCAAAATAAACAGAAGGAAAATCAGTTTGTTGCTTGGTTTGGTTTTTTCTTTCTGGGGTTTCGGAAGACAGCAATGGTTCGGCAACTGTCGTCCAGGGTTTTCCAGTAATATAAAGTTTATCGCTTTCCTCCAGATTTATTAGTTTTCAGATGCGGCCGCCGCCAGGAAAAACTGGGCAGGTCCAGGATTTATGGCGGCCGGTTTCTCCTTTTAACGCTGCGAAAATTCTGGATGTCGCTGTTCGATATTAATTAGTTTCTGCTTTTTCCTGTTTGTTGATGTTTTTTTTTTCGATGTGTAAAAAACACTGATTTATCTGCTCACTATTTATTTAACATGAAATAATATACAGGGTGTTTCAAAAAATGTGTGCCATCTCTCGAATCCTCACGTAAAAATAGGGTTTATTCTTTATATGTACAGTGTGTCTCAATATTCCGTGGACATAGAACTACTACGTATTTTTGGAATCAAAGTAAGTCCATTATTTTCCAATTACCAATTAGAGGGCATCAAACTTTAAAAAACTAAACACATTTTTTCAGATATTTTAAAAACTGTTGTTTCGATTTGAATGAGATTTAAGATTTTTTTTCTTTTTAAGTTTCTATCGTGAAAGTAACTACTATGAAAGTTCTCTATTCGAAAATTTATTTGTATATAATTCAATATCATTTTTTCACAGTTTCATAGTTGTCGATTTTCGAAAGAAATCAGTACATGTATATTATTTCGTATATTTTTCATTTTATTGATTTTATGGAAAGGACTGTTTATTAAAATGTTGTATCTTATGTTATAGGGCTTGTTCCTCTCTACAATTTCCTGTCTCACAATGCATCGTTTGTGTCCAGGAAGGGTTCATAATTTCATAGATGTCGATTTTCGAAAGAAATCAGTACATGTATATTATTTCGTATATTTTTCATTTTATTGATTTTATGGAAAGGACTGTTCATTAAAATGTTGTATCCTATGTTATAGGGCGTGTTCCTCTCTACAATTTCCTGTCTCACAATGTACCGTTTGTGTCCAGGAAGGGTTCATAGTTTCATAGATGTCGATTTTCGAAAGAAATCAGTACATGTATATTATTTCGTATATTTTTCATTTTATTGATTTTATGGGAAGCACTGTTCATTAAAATGTTGTATCCTATGTTATAGGGCATGTTCCTCTCTACAATTTCCTGTCTCACAATGTATCGTTTGTGTCCAGGAAGGGTTCATAATTTCATAGATGTCGATTTTCGAAAGAAGTCAGTACAGGTATATTATTTCGTATATTTTTCATTTTATTGATTTTATGGGAAGCACTGTTCATTAAAATGTTGTATTTTTATAGAGTAGAATGAATTTCCTACAAAACCATGAGATGCGCGTGTCATAATGATTTTTTGTTAACCAGTTATAAAATTCATAAGAAAAAAGAAATCTGCCTTAAAATAATCAAATTTCAACCTTTAATAACTTTCGAATGTTGAGATTTACAAAAAATTGCAAGAGACCTTTTTTGTAGAGAATTCAATTTCCTACAAATGTGAAGGAGATATTTTTTCCAAAGAGTAGATACCGAGATATGAATTTTTCTTTCTATTAATTTCTTGATGTTTAATCATGAACAATTTTGAATTTTAAAATTTTGATCATCTCACACACTGGTCAAGGGTCAAGTATTTAATATTTTATAAATCTTAAGATTGTGTCTATTTACAATCTTCCTATTGTAAAATTTTATTGATACGCGTTTTTTTTGTGTTTTAAAATAATTGTCCATGTATATTCTATTTGTAATTTTTATGACTTAATTTTTTTTTTGAATTGTATGATTTGTATTGTGTATTTTTTATTATTTGTATGTTTTTTTTTGTGCTTTTGTTTGTTGTGTAAATGCTTTGTCGATGAAGCTATTTTGGCTTTTTGAACAATAAAGCGTTATTTATTATTTATAATAAGGAAAAGATAGAAAACTGAAAGGCGGAGGACCTTCCTATTAAAATTAAGAGCTCATACTTCAATTTTTTTGAGATATGAAAAGCAACCTTCTTTTCACATTATCAGAGTATAAAGTAAAAAAATAGTCGATTTTTTTGACCCACCTTAATCTTCTGTCTAATTGATATTCTCGATCTCCATCTTTCAAATTGTCCCCCCTGTATAGTCAAAATTTCACAATTTATTACATAAGCTTTGTAAAAGTAAAAAAAATTCTAGAGCCACTGTGGAAATGCACGAGAACAACAAAAGCGACGCACACCAGTTGCGCTGCTATCTGGAAAACGCACGGTCAGCCCGACTCGGTTCAACGTGGACGCTTTCCGGCTTTTCCAACTTTCCAGCTTTTCCGAACCCGGCCAACTTTCCTGCACGGTCAGGATCACTGCTTGTTTGGATTAGGATGCGGGGGTAGGTTTCGCTGTTGCCTATTGAGAACTTGTAATTAATCTTCTTCTCGGAGAATAACTGAATTAATAAACCATATCATTGTGGGTGTCTATTTGTTTATTTATATTATTTTTTATATTATATAATCTATATACTAATATATAAAATCCTTAAGTGACTGACTCACTGATAAATCACGATCTTGCTCAAACCACTCAACGTAAGAAGCTCAATTTTGGCATACAGGTTGATTCTAGGGTGTAGAGGTGTTTCTCGAATCTCAAATTCCAAGAGGGTGAAAACACCCCTCATATATTACAATATTTGTTATTTAAAAAACGGTTAGTCTTTCGGGAAAACACTTGGACACGCATAATTTATTTTGTTTTATTACATATTTTGAAATTTTTTAAAAAATCATACAGGATGTTCCATAAAGTTGGGTAATTGATTAACCACGATTCTGCTTAAACTGCTTGACTAAAAAGCTTACTTTTGGCAAACGGATTTTTCGAAAATCAAATTCCAACGAGATGAAACTACCTCTCAAATATTACCAAGTTATCTAATAATATCGCCATATTGTTTTTTCTCATGCTGACATAAATGTGAGAACATGTTATCCAGTTTGTATGTGTTAATGGAAATTCTTGCTTTGCTTTATCATCACCATTACAAATGATTAATTCGACGCGAACGAAGTCGCGGGTATACACTAGTTGTTAATATAACTACATACTCAGTGGCGGATACAGAGGGGGGGGGCCATGGGGCCCGGGCCCCCCCTAAAATGTATGAATTTGGTTAAAAATTAGGCTTTTGGGTTTAAAATGGCTCCCTAAATAGCATATTCTACATTACTTTTTATTTGGGCCCCCCTAAAATAAATTCCTGTATCCGCCCCTGTACATACTACCCTTATACTACTAATACAGTAGAAATAGTACAAAGTGTCCCATTGTGGGGGGTGTGCTTTACAGGGTTTCTCTTTTATAAAAAGAGATTCAGAGTGCGGTTTGCACAAAACTGATACTTTTTTATGAAACTAAAGATGCTACACACAAATTTGTCCTAGCCCTCTTAGTTCCTGTAATGCAGGGCGAAATTGAAAATGTTGCATTTTTCGTTGAAAACTGAGTCCTATAGATTTTTTCAAGCGGAATACAGTAGTGCAACAAATTTTTCGCTGGGAGCTGTCATTTTCAACATAAACTACTACTAACTAAAAACTTTATTTTGTTTTTCTTGTTAGGGGCTTCCTAAAAATATAATATATATGTTACGGTTAAAGTCCGATGTCCGGTTAATGCCGACTTTAACAGGTTAATGTTTGGGTTTGGTTATGTTTTTGGTTGTTTTGTTGTGTGTTATTCTCGAGATTAACTTGGTAATGTCGACACTAACCGGACATCGGACCTTAACCGTAACATATATACTCTATATACTTATTTTAAATATATTCTTTCATAAATAAAGTAAAAAATGCATTTTATGATAATGCAACTGTCTAATATATATCAACTTAGTTTAAAAAAGTATTATTATTTTATTTCATTTTTTGAACATCAACTTATACACTTCCCCAATAAATTAACGCACCACAAAAATATAACCAAAAGTTTAAGTTAAGTTTTTGTCAAAACCACCAATCCGATTTGGACGATTTTTTTTTTGAATGATAGGTTATTCTTTCCACAATGTTACTATACTAACTGTATTTTGATAGGAACCCTGTTTATACTAATACCGGGTGTTGCAATTATAACGTGTTTTTTTAATAAAATTTGTGACACCCTGTAGAGTTGATCAGTTGCAGTATCAAGTTAAAACTGAAATCACATTTTAGCCTTATCTTTTTTTACATTGGTTTTTTTTATTTACTCCATTATCTTCCTTATTACACGAGAAACAACATTTTATAGGATGACATGATTTAATATTGGTTTTAATTAACATTTTTCCATTTTACTCACTAAAGTTAGTAGCTGGCTATGGAAAAACACGGATTTCCAGTAAATATCAAATAGAGATGCTAGTTTCTGTACTTGTAGACCATTAGTATCTCTGAGCTGAGTTTGAAGGGTCCGAGCTGTTACGAAACGTTGTCTTAATGTTGAGAGTTTTAAAAAACGTTCCTGAATCGGATTGGTTCTTCGATTCCTGCCTTGTCCCGGCCTGCGACAATTACTCGCAGTATCTCTATACCGTTGTATAACTCGTGAAATGGTTGAGTGAGTTACATTAAATCGTTCACCAATTCTTCGGTAGCTCCAACCTTCCTCAGACAATATTAATGCTTGAGCACATTCTTCGCCAGTAAGATTTCTTGTTTCACGTGCACGTTGCGTATTTTTGATATAATAAAAGGACGAAAACGACTGACACTGACAACATATACTGACAACAAGCATCTCTATTTGACATTTACTGGTAATCCGTGTTTTTCCTGCTACTTACTTTAGTGAGTAAAATGGAAAAATGTTAATTAAAACCAATATTAAATCATGTCATCCTATAAAATGTTGTTTCTCGTGTAATAAGGAAGATAATGGAGTAAATAAAAAAACAAAATGTAAAAAAAAGATAAGGCTAAAATGTGATTTCAATTTTAACTTGATACTGTAACTGATCAACTCTACAGGGTGTCAAAAATTTTATTAAAAAAACACGTTATAATTGCTACACCCGGTATTAGTATAAAAAGGGTTCCTATCAAAATACAGTTAGTATAGCAACATTGTGGAAAGAATAACCTATCATTCAAAAAAAAATCGTCCAAATCGGATAAGTGGTTTTGACAAAAACTTAAACTTTTGATTATTTTTTTGTGGTCCGTTAATTTATTGGGGAAGTGTATATTTTTATTATAAATATTTTTTTAGCAACTTTAATAATTACTAACATTTATTGATAACGTAAAACAGAACCAACAAACTATTAAGTCTACCCTACGTGACCCTACATTATCTTTTTACACGTTTTTCAATAAAATTAGAACGGCACTGATGAACCGGAATTTTAGTCGGCCATCATATTATACAGGGTGGTCCAAACTGTACTCCTGCAGATCAAAATAAGTAAAAAAGTTCGTATAAATGTATGTGCTTAGTTTCGGAGATACAGTTTGTAGAAGTTCATTTTTATTTCGATTTTTTCCAAATAATTTCTATACTAACGTCAATACGTGTATCAAAATTTATATCTGGGAGTATTTTGACACGAGAAATTTGATTTTGATGTCAATATGACTCCTATTTGTAGGGGGCGCCACCTACATGTGTTTTAACTGTTTTGAAGGGTAATAACTTTTCGTCCGTACCTGTATAAAACCACTAAGTGAAAAAATATACATTTCCGTTATTTTTTACATTGTCTCTTGGTAAAAATAGCTACGAGCAATCGTTCTGAAGATATTTAGAATAGAAATAGCCAATGCATGCAAATAATGACTTACAGTGTTAACAATCAAAACTATGAATATTTGAATAAACTAAATAACTAGCAATGCAAAAAACACAAAAAGCACAACCTCCTGTTTGTAAAAAAAAAAAAAAAAATTTCCGCATCCAGCCAAAAAAAAGTATTATTCGCTGCAAGCCAGTGCCCTCTAACCCTTCCTACCCTTCTCTTTTCCCTTCCCTACCCAGTTCGCATTGTTCTACGCCCCTGAGTGTAAACAGAAATTGCGAGCGTCCGATTATTTGTTCACAATTAAAATTTTAGGCACATTAACCCTTTAACCGGCGAAAGCTGAAAGTTCCTATTTGATTACCTACCCATCCAGGGAGATGGAGAGAATTAAATACCCAACCGTGTCGGTATTGAATTGGCTTAATTATGTTAAAGGTTAAAACAAGTTAAAATGGTACGACGTTGTTTCGTTTGTCTTTAGTTTTTAACGAAGTTTAGAACTCTCAATCGGGGATAATGGATAGGAATAAATATATTAAGACTAGGGTATGGAATATCCAGCTCAACACATCCCCTCGTATTCGGTCCATGCACATCATTTCTCGTACTAGAATGTAGAATGTAGAATGCTTAGGAGGGGAGTTAATCACCGCGACCTTACAGATCTATTGTGTTACCCTTTGTTGAGTTATAACTCATCATACAGTCTCAGGGCTTTAACAAAAGCCAGTATTTGGGACGGCTCTACAGAGGCCAGATCTCCATCCTCGACATCAGCCGTACCAAAATTCATGGTTCGAACGGTCGTCGTCTCGGCGCACTCAGTGATAAAGTGTTCTGGTGTTTCCCCGTTTCCCCCACAGAATCTGCATTCGCCGTTGTTTCTCAGCTTCAGCCTACTGAAGTATTCGTTGAGGAGACAGTGTCCTGTTAGAAGCCCCGTGACAATCCGAAGATTGTTTTTACTTAAATCAAGGAAAATCTTTGATTTTTCTCGGTCGTAAGTTCTGAGGAACTTTTTCGAGTGTCTTAGGCGTTGGAAGACTATTCCAGGTTACGGATGGAGTCTTCCAGGTTCTTCAGTTCCGCTTTCAGTTGGTTCCCGCTTGGAAAACAAAACGGTTCTGGTTCAGTTAGTGGAGTGTTCGCTCTTTTTCTAGCTAGATCATTTGCTTTTTTATTGCCTTCTATCCCTTGGTGAGCAGGCACTCAGAGTACGAGGACTTTATTTTCTTTGCCTGATTTGTTGAGCGTCTCTAGGCATTCTTTGGCCAACTTCGAATTGATGGTTACTGAGTTGATCGCGTTTAGTGCTGCTTGACTATCGGATAAGATGGATAGTTCCCGTTTTCGATAGTTCCTATCTAAGATAAATTGTACTCATCTTTTGATAGCGTAGATTTCTTCCTGAAGAATACTGGGATAGGTGCCCATTGATTATTAGTATTTGCCTCGTACTAATATGTGCCTTGTTTCGATAAATGTCCATCACATAAATATTCGTCAATGTCAAAACTTTAAGAGATTTTAAAATAGACCGACAAGATGTCCTACGTCCCTACGTGTATTTTCTGTTGAAAGTTGGAAACTATATAACTACAAGCGGATATTCAGAAAACCTCAAAATTCGTCTTCAATGGTCCTAGTTTACGTCAAGGCAAAACCGCATTTAAAAATAATACAAATATATACAAATAATCACAAAAAAAGTTTGAAACCAAAGTACTAGTCAAAACTCAGTTGCACGAATGAGTTAGACTAGGTTTGATAGCGTGCGTGCGCGTGCATTTTTTTGTGTTTTTCACAAAACGTTTTCCATGTTGTATTTTTGTTTTTATTTAATAAAAAAGGTGCCCGGTGGCGTAGAGGTACAGGCTCTCGTCTACCAATCTCAAGGTAGTGGGTTTGGTTTGGGTTGGTTTTTATTTTTATTACCGACTATTTTTATTAAAATAAAAATAGTTTGGGTACCTAGGTCGACACAGCCTTAAATGAGTACTTGGGATTCACAATCCTGAGGTAATAATAGGCGGTTGAAGCGTAGTGCTAGCCACATTACCTTCCTTGTATACCGAACGGCTCTAGTATAGCTCGTTCAAAGTATAGTACTGTTCAAAAAACTTGTTATTAAATTGAAAACAATTTTGTTTCATACATAACGATGTAAGCTTACATCGTTATGTAGGTACAGCAATGAGTAATCTATTGTCTCGATTTTTGGCTAATTTATTCATGAGCAGGTTTGAAGTGGAGGCTAAGAATCAGTTTGAGTATTTTCCAAGAGTATGTGGATGATATTTTTGCTGTTTTTGACACACATTCAGACACCATAGATAATTTTATTTCTAAGTTAAATAATCGTTTTCCTTCCATTAAATTTACGCATGAAATTGAGAACAACGACAGATTACCATTTCTAGATGTATTAGTTATTAGAAATACTAATAATTGCCTGGAATTTGATGTATAGAAAAAATACCACCACATGCAGATATATTCCTAATAAATCACATCATAGTGTTGAACATAAAATGGCTAGTTTAAATTTCTTAGTTCATAGATTACTTAGTTTCCCACTTTCCAACGAAAGATATGAAATAGAAAGAGATTACATTAGGAATGTAGCTGAGTGTAATGGATATTCTCCTTCACTAGTTGATAAATTAATTAGAAAACGTAGGTATAGGTTAATAATTACTGAAAATTCGACTTTTCACGTGGAGAAAGATAGGTACGTCTAAATATTTTTCAATACCGTTTGATAGAGAGTTATCCCGTGGTCTAAAAGGAATTTTTAAGAATGTCAATTATAAACTTGTGTATAGTGCTAATAATAAATTACAACAATTATTAGGTAATCCAAAGGATAAAACACCTCCACTGGAAAGGTCGGGTATTTATGAAATTTCTTGTAAAGATTGTAATCAGAAATATGTTGGGCAAACTAGAAGATCAATATTAACTAGATTTAAAGAACATTTAGCTCAGATAAGATATGGTAGACCGGATAAATCTTGCGTTGCCGAACATATTGTTGATAAAGAACATTGTATAGATCTTAATAATTTAAAATTAATTAAACAAGTCTCAAATTACAGGCAATTAGATGCATATGAAAGCATCAGAATCAATAAATGTAAAGATAGTATGAACAGAGTCAACGGTCCAATTCCTTCAAGTTCTTTGTTCCTACTACTCTAGTGGCGGAAATCTAACTGTTACGCTCAGTGGGCTCTGACTCGGTTGACTAGATTTTGCCACGCCCACTCGGTGCATACTGGGCGAGTATATAAACGCTCAACTTGTAGATTGTACTTTAGTTTATAATCATCTGCTAAAAATATTGTTAAATTGTAGCTTTAATAGTCCTTCAACGAACCCAAAACTTACAATTTCTAAAAATCCGATCGTTTAGCTACAATACTCCGTGTCGTATGTGGTGAACAACCCTGTATACAGAAAGATGCGTCACCTACTAATAATTTTATACGTTTTAGAAGCAGATTCATTAATTCATTAGTTTTCTATGTTTATTATTAAAGAAATTAACATTGATAAACCTATTACAATATTGACCGAGTGAAATGTATTTACTCAATTTAAAATAATAGTCGTTTGTTTCAATACGTATGTAATGGTAATGTTTATTTCTCGGATGTGTAGGTATAGTGAAGCCTTTGATTCTAGTCTTTTTAAAATTCTGCTGACCTGATGAAAATCCGTTATCGCCTGTTTATCGTGGGGTCGAATTGCTTATAATAAAACCTGTCATCCGGTGCCCGCAGACAGAGACGAAAAAATCACCGCGAAATAAGCGGACACTTTGTTTATTTAAACTAGGAAACCAACAAGTGGAGCTTAATTTTCTTCGAATGTAATTTTATATTATGTAGTTACGATCTAGGTATGTTATTTCAAGTGTGTCATCTTATATGGTCTGTTTGCAGTGCTTTTTGACGTTATTGGAACTAGCAGTAAAATTTAAAATATATCTACCAAAATCCGTGTGTTATCCTCTATACTCTATACCTACAAGGTTGTCCGAACTGTCTTCCGGAAACTTCGCCAGCATATTCTGCAGATAAAAATAAGCAAAAAGTCTGTATAAATGTATGTCCTAAAATGCTTAGTTTCCGAGATACAGGGTGTAGAAGTTTTATTTTTATTTCGATTTTTTCCAAATAATTTCTGAAGTAACGTCAATATTTGGATGAAAATTGGTGTCTGGGAGTTTTTGACATGAGAAATTTGATTTTGATATTAATATGACTCCAACTTGTAGAGAGCGCCACCTACATATTTTTAACTGGGTTGAAGTGTAATAACTTTTCGTCCGTCCGTATAAAACTACCGAGTAAAAAAATATAAATTTACGTTTCTTGCGTAAAAAAAATCTCTAAATGGTTCTCGAGATATTTAGAATCGAAATTATCAGTACCTGTCATCTTTGACATAAATTAAACATGTTAACTAAATAGTTATTAGACTGAAACCATAAATTTGAAATGTTTTTGTGCCAAAGCCTCAACAGAAACTGTTCTATCGTCATTTTTTGAAGGAAAATAAAAGTTTCCAAATTTAGGACTTCAGTCAAATAACTATTTACTCGACATGCTTATTTCTTATTTTTAGT
Organism: Sitophilus oryzae; assembly: GCF_002938485.1. NCBI lineage: Eukaryota > Metazoa > Arthropoda > Insecta > Coleoptera > Curculionidae > Sitophilus > Sitophilus oryzae. The sequence goes on from NW_022146045.1 coordinate 768,459, forward strand.
CAATATTGACATGTATTGACTATTTCCATTCTAAATAGCTTTAGAACGGTTGCTCGTATAACCATTTTTATCAAGAGACATTTTTACGTAAAAATCACGGAAATGTAAATTTTTTTCACTTAGTAGTTTTATACAGGTGCGGACGAAAAGTTATCACTCTTCAAAATAGTTAAAACACATGTAAGTGGCACCCCTACAAATTAGAGTCATAATGACATCAAAATCAAATTTATCATGTCAAAAAACTTCCAGACACCAATTTCATCCAAATATTGACGTTACTTCAGAAATTATTCGGAAAAAATCGAAATGAAATGAAATTTCTACACCCTGTATCTCCAAAACTAAACATTTTCGTACATACATTTATACGAACTTTTTACTTATTTTTATCTGCAGAATATGTTGCCGAAGTTTCCGAATACAGTTCGGACCACCCTGTATAATGTTTAAGGTGTAAGCATTTGATCATTTGATCTCTATTAAATTATACCAGCGGAAAAAAATAAAGGTGTAAATAAAAATAAAATGTTTCCTCTAGGAAATGGTAAGTAGCTGAACAACCAATCTGGCCTCTATGGATAGACAGTGTGGACAGAGCTAGTGGAACTCTACCGGGTGTTGCATCGTCGGACGGGACATAGGAAATCCCATGTAAATTTTAATGGGGTCAATTATTGGCTTCCCTAATTATTTTAGAGAATAATTCTATTTAGGTTTATTGAAGAGCACTAAAACCCACATTCAAAAGAATAACTTTAGATATTTTTGATTAGCTCGTTTACGAGTTATCGCCGATTTCTTTTTAAATATTTCTCTTTCTTATGGCCCTGTATTTACTTATGAGCACCAGTCAAGGTAAAAGATAACTGTCAAATGAAGTTGTCATTTCAGAAATTTACCTATTTAGTGCTTTATTATTATTGAAAACTCATTCCTACATCGGAAATCTTAAAGATGTATTTATAAATACAAATTAATATGAATTAAAGTAAAATAAAGTATTCAATTACAAGGTTAATTATAGTATTATTACAATATTCAATAACTTATTAATTCAGGTACTATTAAATTTGAAGAACATATGATATGTCATTCTATTCAGAGTGTCATTTTCTATCAAATAAAGCAAAAATATACCGATAAGGGTGCAATTTAAAAATCAAAAGTTGCCGTCATTTCCGGTGAAACAGGAAGTGACCAAAAACAATTGAATACGTCAATCAATTCTAATTTATGTCATATACTAACATATCAAATCTCGTTTTTTTTTATTTAAAAAAAAAAATAAAAAAGATATACCACTTTTGAGTTCCACTTTTGAGACGCACCTGGTATTGATATCAATAAGTGCGTATATTCTAATTTTGATGCATAAGTGCGGACTTTTAGAGCTAAAATGCTTTAAAACTCAAAAACATCCAAAAAAGAAATAAATCAAATACCTTCTATACTGACGGATGATCGACTTTATATCCAACCCTCCCTCCGTCGACATTATTAAATTGTCATTTAAACTGATCGTCATTTACGTCGTGCCCCGTTGTCATTCGACGCAGATTAGCCAATAAGTCAACAGTGGCATGTCATTCAGGCCATGTCATTTAGGCCATCCCTAATAACTAGGTATTGTTCTCGCGGGATTGCATGCGCGCGGTATTGCGACGACTGCTAACAGTGGTGTGGTGGAGAGGGAAGGGGGGGTAGAGGGCTGCTAAAGCAACCCCCTGTCGAACAATCGGCTGCAAACGAGCGGTTTGGTGGAGGGGCCGCCAGTTAATTGGTCAAATTCTAGAATTAATTACGAACCTAAAGTAGAGTTTTTATTTTGAAGGGGTGATGAGAGTTTCCTAAATATTTTATACCTATATAATATGTATTATTATTACTATCTGATATAAAAAAACCTCTTCAGAGTCACGCGGAATCTCTAAAATTTGGAAGACTAAAATATGTCGAAGTATGAAACAAGTCTTCTATACAAGGTGGTCCAAACTGTATTCCCGAAACTTCGGCAGTATATTCTGTAGATAAAAATAAGTAAAAAAGTTCGTATAAATGTATGTCCTAAAATGCTTAGTTTCGGAGATACAGGGTGAAGAAGTTTCATTTTTATTTCGATTTTTTCAAAATAATTTCTAAAGTAACGTCATAATATTTGGATGAAAATTGGTGTCTAGAATTTTTTGACAGTAGAAATTTGATTTTGATGTCAATATGACTCCTATACGAGGTCGCCACCTACATGTGTTTTAACTTTTTGAAGAGTAGTAACTTTTCGTCCGTACCTGTATAAAACTATGGAGTGAAAAAAATATACATTTCCGTGATTTTTTACGTCAAAATGTCTCTTGGTAAAAATCGCTACGAGCAAATTAATATGTCGCATAGATATAGTTATTTGACTGAAATTTGGGAACTTTTTAGTTTTTTAAATTAATCATAAATTTGTCTTCGAAAAAATGACGATAAAACAGTTCCTGTTGAATTTTTGTCTCAAAAATATTTCAAATTTATGATTTCAGTCTAATAACTATTTAATCAACATGTTTAATTTATGTCAGTTATGACTGCAGCTATTGATAATTTCGATTCCAAAAATCTCGATACCCATTACGATTCATAGCGATTTTACCAATATAAATAAACACATTTTTTTCAAATATTTTAAGAGCCGTTTTATTCCGATTTGAATTAGATTTTATAGGTATCTACGATTGCTAAGTGCTTTAAATTTGACTTTCACAAAAATCAAGAAAAAGTACAAGAAAATAGAGAAAAGTGAAAACTATACATAAGTTTTTGTATAAATATTATACGGTATGATCGAATAAAAACGGCGTCAGCGATGGCTATGAAATGAAGATCGCTGTCAATATGTAAATTTATATCGGAAATGCCATTGATCTTCATTTCATAGCCATCGCTGACGCCGTTTTTATTCGATCATACGGTAGTTTCCAACACAACCGACGACCGATTTTTTTTCGTAAAATTATCCTTCTAGTATTTAACACATTTTTTTGTATCTTGTAAAAAACGCGCATACTTTTGAGGAAAAAAAATATTTTTTCGACTTTTAAAAAATGTTTTCGTCACATCAAACTATGGAGGCGCATAAAATCTATTATGCTCTAATAATCTAGTTGGCAAAAATATGGAATTTTATATTAGAATCACAAATTATATTTGACAATATGACTCATAAAAAACTTAAGAAAAATAATAAAATTCGTTCAAATTCAAAAGTTAATTAACGTTCGGGTTTATAGGGTTATTTTTTTATTGATGTCCTCTAGCGGACAAACGAAGCACTTTTGTGAAAGGTAAATCACGGCATATAAAACAATTAAGTAGTTGTTCTATGTCCACGGAATATTGCAACTCCCTGTATATTTTCTAGGTCTTTTTTGGAAAAATAAATGCTCCAAAATTTTTTTTCACAAACTATATGCGATATTTTTTTACGAGAGACAAAAAATGTAATAAATACTAGAGGGACCATTTTAAGAAAAGAAAATCTGTCGTTGGTGGAGATGAAAAATATTTACACTAAAATGTATGTAGGGGTGGGGATACTTCTTACCCTTCCCGTACTTTTGATTTTTGTGAAAATAAATTGTTAATGCGCTTAGCATAATATAGGCACTAAAAATCTCAATCGGAATATCCCTTCTTAAAATATCTTAAAAATGTGTATTATCCTTTTAAAGTTTGATGCCCTCTAACGGATAAACGAAGCACTTTTGTATAGAGGTGTATCCCAGGTGTATCATTCTCTGGGTGTATTTAATGAACTTATTTTGATTCCAAAGTAGTTCTATGCCTTATGCCTAGTTAAGTTTTTATACAAACTCAACAGGACTTATGGCAGTGTAAATGATTTTTTCAAAATTACTTTTTGTTTATGTCTTTGCAGATTTGTATATTTATTATTTGTAAAAGAGCAATAGAGCCTACACTTAAATTAAAATTACTGCACAACTTTTAAGATTAATCTCTTATTAAAATAATGTGTTATACAACTTTTTGATTCCTATTTAAATTAAACTTTGAAATGATTCACTCAGAGTAAAAAATGATTCACCAAATTTTTCAAGTAGCCATTTTGTACAAATTGTTTTGAATAAAAATAAATACTAAATTTCGTTAAAATCATGACAGAAATTACTAAATCGCACATATCGGACTATTTAACTTTTAAATTTCACAATCCTGTTGTCTTAAAGTCTACAAAATTTGCAAAAATCTGTAAAATCCTAAAAACAAATCACTTCACTGAAACAAAAAAAAATACTGATAATTTTAATATAATTTTTAATATATTGTTAACAAAATTAGACAAACATTTCTTATTCTAAGCTAATATTAAACATGAATAAATTACACCTATAAAATATATTTGTGCATGCACTTAAATTATTCATTCTTCTTATCTCCAGCGCCAATTGTAATTTTCTTCTGCAACTTAATATTTTCAATGGACAGACGATCATGTTCTTTAGCTAAATCGTCAAACTTAGCCTTAATAACAGACTTATCTTTCTTTTCTTTTAATAACTCCTCCTCTAAACTTTTCACTGTCTCTTTCAATTCAGAGACCACTTTTCCATAAGGTTCCTTCTGTAGATTCTCTTTAGGTTCATCACTTTTAGCTAGTAGACTTTTTGCAGCAGTTGTCGCACTTACAGCTTGTCTCATTGATGCCTCAGACTGAGCTAACAAAGTAGCTTGGGATGAAATCAAAATAACTAAACGTCTTATAACCAGTGCAAGAAATAATGAAAATCCAGAAATATAAAAGTTACGTTGTGCTCGGAAAAGTCTCATACTGCCTTGCATTTCTTTATCTAAATGAGCATGTCCATGTTCCTCGTTCTCAATATTAGAGTACTTCCTCATCTCTCTAATTGCATCAAGCAGAAACAATACCAAGGTCCCAAATAAAATAAGAAAATAAATACCGGCTTGCCTCTGTATGGTCTGCAAAAACTTGGATTTAAAAATAGCATTCCATCTCTTGGGACTTGCAACTGGTAAGACTAGAAGAAGTACAAAAGCTATTTCTGCATAAAGAAACCCAGCAATTAATGTCCATTGTATACTCATCTTGAATATTGAAAGATCTGTTTTATTGTAATATATTATCTAGGTTTAAAAATAGTTTAAAAGCAAAGAAAATGAGTAATTCGTTGATAATTCTCGAACAGACTGAGTGTTGACAGCTGACAAGAAAACTATTGGCCATAGACAAAGGACAAAGGACTGGCAAATGGCAAAATAAAATATATGACTATGTATATGACTTTAGCAAAACTTAGTTTGGTCATAGATAAAAGTGTGATAAAATTTTATAAACAGGGTTCGGAAGTAGTTAAAAAACGTAATTTACCTCATTAACTACATGAATACTACTTTAATAAACTACATATTGTTGTTACGATAGACAAACAATCCTACTATAATTAAAAAGGTGATAAAAAGGTAAAAGGTTAATTTTATGCATAGAAGACGTGTATCAAGATTCGTAAAGATATTTATGATAACAGAAGAGTTCTTAGATATGAAAAAACGTTTTTTTTAGAAAATTTTACCATCCTTGTATCTCAAAAAATTAATTTGTTTAGGACATACATGTTCATATAAGGGTAATATAAGTTTTTTTTAGACTAGATCCAAGAATCACCCTTTTAATTATTAGTATGTTATAAAGGAACACCCTATAGGCTATAGGCACTAGAAGAATAATAGTACTGAAACCATATACATATACGTACGTATAACTGAAACCCTAGGAAACACTAGAGTGTTCTATACAGATCTATTTAAGGATTTTTAAAAGATTTGCAAAAAATCATGTTTGCAAAAATATGTAAATAATTTATTTTACTTATCAACTATGTTCTATTTATTTATAAGATAAAAATTCTCCATAAAATAACGTAATAAATAATAAAAAGTTTATCATAATTATTGTGAAATTTTTGTTCATGTTATTTTACTTGCTCAATTTTGAAAAATGTTACAATCAAGAATTATTATAGGAAAGGATTATATTAATATATAGTTCAATGTTTTATTGCATTTGTAGTGGCATGTTGTGTTTTGTTCTATAAAAATATTTATACATAGGTATATTAAGTACTATGTATTCTTCATTACATTTAAATTAACAAGAAAAAGTAAGTATTATTTTTATAATAGGAAGTATTACATTTATATTTTATTAGAATAACACATAATTCTATAATTTTAATATAATTTGTCATTGAGTATTGAGTAATTTAAAATATTTCCTCTACTTTAGTATTTTTAGATAATCCAAAAAAGTAAAAACAAAAAACTTCTATAATTTTCACACTTATATTTTTCATGCACGCTAATCAACACAAATTAAATGTATCATTTATTCTTACGTCCACAGTTGCTTCACCTTATTTCACTTAAAATAAAATTAAATTTGCACACTAACAGAACTAGTCTCTTGTTTCTCCTTCTTCATCCTCTTCTTCTGCACCTCGTATAAACAATACATTATTACATCTTATAAGAACTTCTCCAAGATTTCCTGTAAAGTAATCATATGAACACTATGTACAAATTAGCAAAATAAAGCATATTACTTACCAGTAATGCTACCATCAATATACTCTTCACAATTAGCAAGTTGAAGGTTCATATATCCATCTACTGAAACTAGATAGCCTTTGTATTCGTGGCCCCACTTCAATTTTACCATTACTGCTTTACCAGTAAGACTATTTAAAAATGGTTTGGGATTTATTGGCATAGCAGTCGACATTTTGATGTGTTTTAAATTTTACTTTTCTGAATAAAAGACAAAACAAAACTTTCCAAAAGTTTTAAAAACGCCGAAAACGCTTATTATTTGTAGGTTAGTTTCATAGATAAATGCAACAAGTTTAGATTGGAAAGCCCGTAAAAATTTTAGGTCGCGAAATTATTTTGGGTCGCGACCGTTATACGCTATCTGGCGCTGCTATAGCGGTCGCTAAGAACAACGGCAAACAAAAACAGAAATAATTTTCTCTTGTCAAAGTCAGAATCTTCAAAAATCATAATAATTTTTCAAAATCTAAACCGCTCTCATTAAAGAAATTCCGAAAAGTGTTTATAGCGTCCATTTTCAAAGTAATAATTGCTATCTTGTGAGTTTAATTCATGTTTTATTTACTCCAACCGGTGATAATTGTGAAAAAGTGGCATTAAAAACTTAAAAAGCTGTGCTGTGAACTGTGAACTGCAAAAACCATCGTGGATCGTGGCATAACGTCGATTTCTAATGTTTCATAGGTATTTCATACATGCGTCCTTATATAAAATAAAGTTTCTTGTATGCAACACACTGTCTTTTATTTATAAAATTAAACGAAAATCCCACTTCAATTTACCATTACTGCTTTACACCAGTAAGACTATTTAAAACTGGTTTTGGCGATATAATTCCGGCAAAGCAATTGAACATTTTGATGTTTTTTAAAGTTTTGGGTCGCTGAATAAAAGACAAAACAAAACTTTCCAAAAGTTTTAAAAACGCCGAAAACGCTTATTATTTGTAGGTTAGTTTGATTTTTGAATAGTTATTTTTCTAGTAATTTTTGACGTTTTCATTTTGTAGTGGCGTGCCTGAAACTCTTAAGGCCAATTCATATTCATACATTTTAATCTAAAATTTAGGAACACATTTTAAAGCATTATTAAATTGTTTGGAAAGAATTTTATTTAATAAAGTTAAACTTTTGAATACTTTAATATATGCAAAGAATAACGCATAACTCTGAATCATAATAGTACGGCAGAAATTTATTTATTATAGCGTATATTTAGTTGCATGCCCTTTTTTTTTATTTTATTCATATAAATAAAATTTTATTATACACTTACTTGTTAAGTTAAATACCATTTTTTTGTTAAAATTAAATTAATTTTGAAACGTAAATGTGCATTATTATTATTAATGACTTTTAAATTTTCAATTTATTTAAAATACTATAATCATGTAAACTTTATTTTATATACGTCCACGGGCACTGGTGTGTAAACTCAGCAGTAATTCCAAGGACAAGGAATAAGGAATGATCCAAAGACATAATGGTCAAACGTCAAAGATTCAAAAATAGTATAAAAAATCACTAGAAATTAAATAAAAGGGTACCGAAAATGTTGAAAGAAATATAATTAAAAATTTTATAATCTGCACATTTACACAGTTTTTATAAAATATCATCTAAGTCGATACATTAAAAAAAGTAGTGAATTCATTATCTAAAAAGGCAAGAGAGTTAAAAAGTGCGTCTTACACGGTAAGTCCATTTTTATGTAATAAACCTATAATAAATTCAAATGAAAGGATCATTGAATATAAATAAAAATTATATATAAATTTTAATAGTAATCTGGTACTGGAGCGCACGCAATTTTGATAAAATCTTCATATTTAACCATACTGTTATTATTTACATTGGCCTCACGAAAGATTCTGTCTACTTCTTTCGATGACAATTTTTCTCCCCAATTTTGCAATAAGTGTCTCAGTTGTTTCGCTGGTATAGTACCCCTACCTTCGGGATCAGCTGCCTTAAATGCATCCACGATTTCTTTTGGTAGATTCTCAACTCTTGAATGAACGTGCATTACTTCTAGGAAGTCGGCAAATGTCATTTTTCCTACCTACAGTAATAAATGTTGGCTTTAATAATAGATAATTATTTTGTTTCTTAATTTACCTTATGCTTGAAATATCCAGCTAATTCAGATATGGTTGGTGAAAGGCCCAAACTTCTCATAATCACAGTAAGTTCATCCAGAGATTTGATATGGTCAGACCGAGCATATAGGTAGAAACATTCCCTAAACTCTGAAACGCCATAGGTATTATTTGTAAAGTTTTCTTTTAATATTTTTCCTGCATTTGTTTTCTTTACCTGATTGTGACATTTGAAAATGTATAGAAAGTTTTACCAATACAATCAAAATTATCAGTTTAAATCTTAAATTGTTAATATTCAATGTCACTATGTTAACAAGAAATTACTATTTTTCTCTTCTAAGTATTGTGGTAAAATTATGATTTTTTTCGTTCATGCTAGTTCTAATTTTAATCATTTAATTATTTTATAGTGCTAAAATTAGAAGCTTTGTTATCTGTCCTTATCATCATGAGAGATAAATGAACTAAATGAATTTGCATGTGATAGTTTTTGTTTGTAATAACTAATTTAATTTCAACATACAATTAAATTGTAGGTATAAGTATGTTTGTAAAAACTATTTGCATGGATTTAATTTCAAGAGATACCTATCTATGCCAATAAAATACAAATATTTATTTTTTCTAATCTAGGTCGTTATTTTTTTTGACACTTGGTATACTTACCATCGATATCTTGCTCTTTGAAATACCTGGCCTAAAACAAAAGTTCACATCTGAACAATCATAGAACGAGGTTCTTTATAAATATTTACCATTTTAATGAATAAATCCACAAAAATTAAATCCCAAGACTGACACGTTAGCAATAAAGGTACGTAAATACTAGCGATGGGAGATTAGTCTGTTATCCGTTCCAATGAACAGGTTGTACCCAGGTAACACGTACAATTTTACATCACTCTCGTCGCTTTAGTCCGGGAGCTTATGTTTTTTTTTTATATTGAAGTTATAAACCGGCATTTGGAGCGCTATACAATAACTGGCAATGGAAAAGATTTTAGCGTTTTTTAGTTAATTATTTTTAAAGAATTAAGAGAATATTTTCATATTATACTCTATACGTAAAATTTTTGAAAAAAATGGAATAAATATTTTTATAACCCATTTACAGTACGTCTATCCCTATGGTATATCCGTTCTGTAGTACGGGGTATCCGTAAGGGGGGAAACGATATTCTGATTGGCAGTTAATTCATAGGCGTACCATACATATTTCAGATAACATTACCACAGGTTAGGTATCCTATAAGTATACAGATAAAAATCTTGTCCCTAATTAGTGGTACGAAAATTGTTTTTTATGACTATGTGCAAACGAGTAAAATTTCCTGTGCGTAAAAATAAACTCGCGTAAAATAACAATAAACAGCGTAATAGAGAGATATCGCTAAACCGAATAGCGTGCATGGACGTTAATAAGGCCAAGTGTTATTTCCTTTACGTGAGGTGGTAATCAACTCTCTTCATTTATAGTTATCGGATCGGAAAAAATTCTGTTCGCGTCGCGTCCGCTATTTAAACTTAACCTAACTTTGAATTTAAAACTTTGAAATTGTTTTGTTTACTAGGTATTTTAAAACTAAAGGGCTAAAGTGCTTATTTCCAGTGGTTTATTGTTCAACGTCTGGCAGTGGGTTTAGGGCAACAAGCAACAAATTCTCTTAGAAGGGCTAAGTCGTCATCTGCATCCGTATTTTGGGCCATATTTATTTAATTAAACTAATCCCAGCTACTTAAATATCAAATTACCTAATAAAACTCAAGTAACAATTCAAAACAATGCAAACATAACCTAAAATAAAAGATCTCGCCGGCCGGCCCCGGTTGTCAAATACCCGCACATGCCCATTTAAGCAATTTTTAAACGTTATTTAGAAATAGCGCTTAGTGTAATTGATCCGCAAATTACGTCAGGCGGTAACGTTATTAGCGGGTGTTGCGTTAAAAATTGACTAGCGCATATCGTAACCATGATAAGGTACGCGTAAATACTGCATGACGCTATTCGGTTTTCCGATATCTCTCTAATAACTGTGCCGGTCAGGCGCTGTGCACAATTTTAGAGGCCATAAGTGGGCGTACTATGTGCGCAAACTAGTAACCTAACTAGTGCCCGATTCCGAAAATTGGAACCACGAAAAACAATAAAGAAAAAATAAAGTATATAATCTGTGACATTACTTCTTATAAATTTAAAAAATACGCAATCAGTTTTATTTTTTCAATATTTTTCCACGTAAAATGAGACATAATCTTTATAAAAATTAAAAATTTAAAAGAAAAACAATAAAAATCAATAAAATCAAGCAACTATTTTACCGATAACGACTGTTTCACCGGAAATGACTACAACTTTTGGTTATTAAATGGCACCCTCGGCATATTTCTGTTTTATTCGATAGAAAATGACACTCTGAGTACAATGACATATCATACGTCAACTTTTGACATTTTCGCTTTAAAAGTTTTTTAAATTTCAATCTAGAGTGCCATGGCTGTATTTAAAATACTAATTTTTAATCAAGGAGCCTCGGAAAAATAGATTTCATCGTCTAATGTTTTTCGTGTCTTGTCCTGGCTGATTAAGAGATGCCCAAATCGTAATTTTAATCATATCTCAATTTTTTCAAACGGAACAAGGGTGGCTCATGAGCATATTTGGAAAAAGCATTTACTCTCTTGTATTTCCGGTGAAACAGGATGTGACCAAAAACAAATGAATCCGTTATTAAGTAATCCTAATTTATGCCATATACTAACATATCAAATCTCGTTTTCTTTTATCTGAAAAAATAAAAAAGTTATAGGGGTGAGCCACTTTTGAGACGCACCCGGTATACCCTTACCTAGCTATTAATATTAATAAAAATTATTGACCCCCCAAACAATGATTCTATTGACATTTGCTTATGGACTATTACGCTCTAAAAAAAGGTTTGTAGATTTAATTATAGAGTGATTATAGATGATATTAGGTTAGTTATTCTACCTGTCGGATGGGCTGAAGCAGGTAATATTTTTGTAATTAAACGAGATTATTTATATACTTAATGAATTTAGTATTTTTTACAAATTTGTAACAAAAAAACTGCGACTAAAACGAAAACGTTTGTTTACTTCGTTTGATCTCGTATACAGTAAGTACAAGGTTAAATTCCTAAGTCTATATTTAAATAAATAAAAAAAATATCTAATTAATCAATAATTAACTTATAGAAAAGCATAAAAGCAAGACAATGTTTTGTATATTATATAAATTATAAATAAATAAAGTTTAAAATATATAATAATTGTATCTAATTAAATTTTAATGATTTTAATAAAATATATCATCCTGTATATCATTCGGTGGAACTTTTAAACTTACTTTATTATGCATAAAATGAATATTGCTTGACGCATTATCAATTCATCATGCACAGTGAACGCCGCCAAAAATTGTTTTGGCAAAACTATTCTTTTTTAAAAATCCATTGATACGAATTATCGCAAACTTTGGACTTTGTTTGGTTTATAATGTTGTTAACTAATTATTTTAAACATTGAAGACTCCCTAAAGGTTTAACATACCTACGGCTCTGTAAATAAACGTTTAACATTTGTTTTTTTTTCCAGATAAAAGACGTTAGTTAAATAATGTCGTGACAAGGTAACTTGGCATTATGGGTAAATCCAATCAGAATGTAGATCCGAAGTTGAAGCATTTATCCAATGGAGAAATCGTAGTTACTAGTTTAGCGGCTGGTGCCATAGCCGGTGCCTTGGCGAAAACCACAATCGCACCGTTAGATAGGACGAAAATAAATTTTCAAATAAGGTAAGATCAGTATAGTAACTTTTTTCGGTGGTCATTTTTGTCTATGCATATTCAACTTTGTAGCCATAAAGCCTACTCAACTAGGAAAGCTTTCAAATTTCTTGCAGAGACGTTCAAGAAACAGGGACCTTTAGCGCTATGGAGGGGAAACAGTGCCACCATGGCCAGAATAGTGCCCTATTGTGCCATACAATTCACCGCTCATGAACAGTGGAAGAGGATTCTAAAAGTTGAACAAAACCAGGGGTAATTATGAGTACCTACAGTGTCCCATTTTGGTTTTAATTTTATTGATTTTTTTTCACTTGTTATTTAAGATTGTAATAAAAATGCAAGATTTTTGTATGCTACCGTATGATCGAAAAAAAAATGACGTCAAAGACGGCTGGGAATGACAATCGGTGATCATTTTGGCGAGGTTAATCTCTAGACGCCATTCACTAAATATGACCAAACTTGCTAAAAATTAAAACTACAGAAAGATTAAAAATGATGAATGTTTCCAGAGACAGAAATCTACTTCCAAAAAAAATATTTTTTCGAATTTTAAACTACACTATTTAAACAAATAAAAATCAGTTTTACGGTCAGACCCATGTCTCCTGGGCATTTTGTTTTTTGGATCGTGTCAATACATGCCTTGGTTAATTTTTAAGAACGGAATGAACTTGCCATCAACAGTTTGCAATTTTTTCAATTATCATTTCTTTTTGAAGTTATTTTTCAATATGACAAAGCGGCTTTGGTGATCATTGTGAACTATATACAATTGCCCATCATGTTCGACCTTTGGGAAATTCTGGCAGGAGGGTTAGAGTTCGCGAAGCGGTACCAATTTCATTAAATGAACTGCGCTTGGTTCTTAAAAAAGAATGGGAAAGCATAACGGCAACGTGATATATACAGCCTCAATAACAGTATGAAGGGACGTATACAGGCAGTTATAGCAGCCAAAAGAGGCAATACAAAGTATTAGGGTATTTTTACATTTTTTTTTCTGTTTGTATACCAACTTGAGTATTACAGATGTTTTCTTTAATATCGTTAGTTCTGTTATCGTTATTAATGTTTATTAAAAGCAGGACTGTATCGTTAAGCCCCGTTCTCAGAACGACGTCGCTGGCGACACAGTTTGACATTTCAAACAACCAATGGGAGCTGTACTAAATTTAAAATTGACAGCTGTTTGAATTTTGTACAAATCTCATTGGTCCTCTTGACGTGTCGCTGGCGACAATCGCTGTTCTGAGAACGGGGCTTTAGTCTTTAACGTTTTTTTTTAAATTTGGTATAAAGTACCCAATGCAGCTTAATATGACGTTACGACAATAGTCACCAAAACCATCTCGCAATATTAAAAAATTACATCAAAAAGGAATGATAATTAAAAAAATTGCAAATTGATCGTAATCAGTTCATTTCGCTCTTAAAAATTAACCAAAGCATGTATTGACATGCATCAAAAAACGAAATGATCAGGAGTCATGGTTCTGACCGTAAAATTTAAGAAAATTTACACACGAAATTATTGCACAGGGTGTTTTAAAGTTAAGGTAGAAAAACAACCCCTCGATTAACCTTATTATATAATATGCCAAATAAAGTTTATAAAAAATTAGTTTACGAATTAAAGTTGATATAATTATATACAGTTTGCTAAAAAAATTATAAAAACAACAGAAAACACTTGAAATTTGACCAAAAATTTCTCCGTTGCGTTTTTTTGCATCTAAGTGTATAATTAGTGTCAATTTTTAATAAATGACGTCTAGAAATTGACCTCACCAAAATTATCATCGAGTATCATTCCCCAGCCGTCTCTGACACCGGTTTTTTTTCGATCGTACGATTGTTTTTCGCATTACTAATATTTTTTCTACTTTTTTTCAGTTCAGAACGGTTATTTCTCGCAGGATCTTTAGCAGGGGTCACATCACAAGCCCTGACCTATCCCTTAGACTTAGCTCGTGCCCGAATGGCAGTTACTAATAAATTGGAATATTCTACCTTAAGACATGTAGGTTTGCTAGTTTTTTGTTATTTTGATGTACCAAAATATATTATTTTAGGTTTTTTCAAAAATATATTCGCTCGAAGGCGTCAGAGCGTTTTTTAAAGGCTTCATTCCTACCATCGTCGGTGTTATTCCCTATGCCGGAGTGTCGTTCTTTACCTACGATACGTTAAAACGAAAATATGGAGGTAAGAATATGTTTTCAATTAACAATTTTGATTTCGGCTTAATGAATCATAACTGAAAAAAAGCTGTGTATTTTTGCCAACTTGATCTAAAAATAAACGTAAATATTTAGAGTTTTTAAAATTGTTTATAAATCTGATAACATTCTTAAAATATCTTCTAGAAAGGTACCTAAACATTTCATAATCGATTTTAGTGCCTTGAAAGAAAATCGTTGATGTAATTTTATTGTGTTGTATATTTTTTACTACGATAACACACATAACACCCTAGGCCATAATATATAATACGTAAATAACTATGAAAACGGTCGCAAACATGTCAACGAATTAAATTTACCTTCTTTCTTTGTTGCGCATGCGGTGCTTCTTCTCTGTCCTTGTCGAGGAACGATCGTCCACGCGCCAAATTTGAATATTAATTTTAAAAATTAATATTTTATTTTCGTATATATTATTATATTTATAACTGCATTTTTATGCCTCTATTTTTGTTTCTTACAGAACATATGGACACCACTTACATAATCCATCCAGTGGCGTCGTTATTTTTCGGAGCCATTGCTGGCGTTTTAGGCCAGACTAGCAGTTACCCCTTTGATATTATTCGCAGACGCATGCAAACCGACACAACAGGAAAATATCCTAATATGTACCATACCTTACTCTACGTTTACAAGTATGTATTATAGAAAATTGGGATATTTTAACAGGTCTCTGTAATAATTATGAAGGAATATTTAGCTGAAAACGTAAATTTCTAGCCGTTTTTAACTAATCAACCTCACATTTAAAGAATTTTATAAATATTCATCAGAAAATTATACTAACCATAAAAGTCTATCAGTGACAGTTCTTTTCTGTCATTTTATAAATCAAATTGTACCGTTTTTTATCATTTTTAAATACCCTTTGAAACGTTATAATCTGTATTTATGCAGCATTAAATTTTAAAATAAATATACAGATACGCTACTGACTAAATTGACGCATGTCTACTAATTATTTTTGACAATAAATAAATGCGAAAATTTAGAATAAAAAATTTAATTAGTTGACTTTATAAAATTTTATAATTACATAATTAGTTTACTATTTATAACGTGCATAACTACTAGAAAAAAGTTGATATTTTTCACGCGTTTAAACTGAGAATGATCTCACAAGTCTCTAAAATTCACAATAATCTCACTGTAATTAAAGTTCTGAGACAATGATGTCTTTCCAGATTTATACTTTACAGTGTCTCACATATTACCTGTTACATAATATTGAACAAACATTAATCAGTCATTTATTGTACTTTTTCATGTCATGAAAGAAATTATACAGAGTGGTCTGAACTGTATTCCGGAAACTTCGGTAGCTTATTCTGCAGATAAAAATAAGTAAAAAACTTCGTATAAATGTATCTCCTAAAATGCTTAGTTTCGGAGACGCAGGGTGTAGAAGTTTCATATTTATTTCGATTTTTCCAAATAATTTCTGATGTGACCTAAATATTTGGATGAAAATTGGCGAGAAATTTAATTTTGATGTCAATACGACTCCTATTTGTAGGGGGCGCCACTTATATGTGTTTTAACTGTTTTGAAGAGTAATAACTTTTTGTCTGTATAAAACTACTGAGTGAAATAATGTACATTTCCATGATTTTTTACGTAAAAAATGTCTCTCGCTAAAAATCTCTACAAGCAGCCGTTCTCAAGATATTTAGAATGGAAATAGTCGATACATGTCATTATTGACAAAAATAAACATGTTGAGTATTTGTATTTTACTAAGAGTGAGTCCCAGATGGGACCCTCCACTGAGGCCGCGAGGGCCTATTGTGGCTCAGTTTCTACAAGCTCTTTAATAGAAAAAGAGCATTAAAGTTCACCCTCAAGACCCAGCCTTTTAACATAGGCCGTTATGTCCGAGGGTGATATGTCTTCTAGGTCTGATAGGTCTAACGTGGGTTTGCCAAACACCTCAAACCTGGTCCTGCCTCCAGCGGGAGATTTTTTGGAACGCTAAGTGTCGGTTCTGGGGCCCACAAATGGCGAGCCTGCACCAGTTTTGGCGAGGGAATCAGCACGTTCATTTCCCTCTAGGCCGACATATCCCGGTATCTATATTAGCGACACTTTGTTTCCATCTCCTAATATATTGAGTAGTTTCTTACAATGAAGGATCGTCCTGACTTACTTTTCGTTGCCTCAAGTGCTTTCAACGCGGCTTGACTATCCGAAAATTTGCTTATTATTTTCCCGGTGTATTGCTGTTCTACCAGCAGTTGCACACAGGTTTCAATCGCATATAGCTCAGCTTGGAAAATTGTGGTGTGTTTTCCAAGACTGTGGTAGATCTCAGTCTTTGGACTGCTGCAGTAAATTCCTGCGCCAGATCCTTTATCGTTTTTGGATCCGTCCGTGTACCAACACATTTCCGCAAGTAATAAGCCGTTTCTCGGCTTATCCCATTCGTCCCTATTCGGAAACAGGACGTTGTAAGTGCGCGTCAAGAGTTGGATTGGTGGTGTGAGATCCGAGACCATTCCCAGAATCTCATCCGATTGTAGTTCGTCTACTAGTCGGTTTTGTATGAACATGATTGTTCCTTGGCTCTACAAGTAGGAGTCATATTGACATCAAAATCAAATTTATCATGTCAAAAAACTCCAATTTTTATCTACATATTGACGTTACTTCAGAAATTATTTGGAAAAAATCGAAATAATGAAATGAAACTTCTACACCCTGTATCTTCGAAACTAAGTATTTTAGGACAAATTTTTTAGACATAATAAAATATCTCTTGACCTAACAATCAAAAATATGTTTATCGTTTTATTCATATATAAACTTGAATATATTTTTCAGGACTGAAGGAATTAGAAAGGGCTTTTATAAAGGACTATCTATGAACTGGATTAAAGGTCCTATAGCTGTGGGCATCAGTTACTCCACATACGACAATATACGGGACATGCTTAGGACGTTTGTAGTGAAATTCAAAAAAGAATCTTTGGTGTAACGTAACTGGTTACTAAAATGAATTTCAGACTTTTTGTATTAACTTGTACAGGGCCTTTTATATTTCGAAGCACTGCCTATTATGCCAAAATTAAGAATTAAGGCTACAAAATAATTAAATTATATTTTGTGTAGCGTATTTTTCTATAAAATGTTTTAGCAGACCCTGTAAAAAAATAACAAAATGTGAATATTATTTGATATTATTTATAGCTTTTATAATTTCATTTAGGACAGATCTGTTTTTGTTTCACTGTCGGGGTGTAATGTAAAAGCAATTTTATCGTGTCTGTTATAGGTAGTGTTTCGTAGATTGATGTGATACTAAGACAATGCAATGTTTTTATATATTTAATGCGAATTTTATCATTGCTTCGAAACGCAGAAAAAAATAGTCAATAGTAATGTGAATATGATCGAAATCTATTTAAGTTCTAACCTGTTATATTTTTTGAAAAATTTTAAATACTTTTTACTTCATTGTTAAATATGTGTACATATTTTCTAAGTGTTGTTTTTGGATTGTTATAGATTAATTATTATAAACCTTTTTAGTTTAAAGCATTTCGTTTTATTTTTAACCTATACTCCCAATAACTCGAATTTTAGAAATGTCTATGATGAGCAATAAGTAGCTGGAAATGAGTTTGAAAATATAAAAAACTGAAACGTATCAAATATTTATCAAAATCATTGTACAAATGGGGCGTCCAGTTGCAAAAATTGTTTAAAAAAATGGCCTTACAGTTGGGGGTTGGAGCCTTTGGTGTTACACAGCAAAATAAAAAACTAAATCACCACAATACACCAAAACATTTTTACTTTTACACTAGACGCGCGCTAACCAAGTTTAGTTTTAATGATCAGCAGATGATTAAAACTAAACTATAATCTACGATTTGAGCGTTTATATACTCGCTCAGTGGGCACCGAGATCTAGCCAACCGAGTCAGAGCCCACCGAGCGTAACAGTTAAATTTCCGCCACAAGAGTAGTAGGAACAAAGAACTTGAAGGAATTGGACCGTTGTCTCTGTTCATACTATCTTTAAATTCATTAATTCTGATGCTTTCATATGCATCTAATTGCCTGTAATTTGAGACTTGTTTGATTAATTTTAAATTATTAAAATCTATATAATGTTCTTTATCAACAATATTTTCAGCAAAGCAAGATTTATCCGGTCTATATAGTACCTAATGTGATTACTTATGATTTTTTTCTTGCTAAATGCTCTATATATACAGGGTGAGTCTTAAATAAATGCAAATATTATTAGGGGTAGTATATTCCGACCCCAGAAACACGTTTATGAGTTTTTTTCGCGATTTTTTTTAATTTGGTTATGTATTCAGGTAAAAATGTAATCTCTTCATAATATGGCAACAGTAGGTAGTAGATTAAATTTACAAGAAAGAAAATAGTCATCCTACTGGAGCTGAAGAAGACAAACAAGTATTAAATTTAAAAAAAAATTATGAAGGGATATCTATTTAACGAATGGAGCTCTAATGACGGATCATTAAAATACTGCAAAATCTCCCTAAAATTTTTACGGCAATTCAATTATTATGTAAGTAATTCAGTTACTTGCAAAGTAATTTAATTGTTTTTAATTGTAATTTTAATTCCTTGAGATACGTAAAAATCAATTACAAATTACGATTACTTCATCTAAGTAATTGATAATCCAAATACAACTACTTTTTTCAAAAATTAATTGAATTACAGTAATTAAATTACTGGGGAGTAACTGAATACGATTTAATTATACAGCTCTGATTGGAAGTCGAATAGCTGTTTGAACACCCTGTATATGACATATTCAAATAATTTTTCCTAATTTACCCAACCTCATTTATGACTGCACTCCAATGGCCAACTTTTTAGTGTGAACTGTTTTTGAAAAAAGTCGATACTAACTGTGATTTTCGACCACCCCCTATACAAGGCAAATAATTTTGTAGGGAAATACCAAATTAAAAAGAATTGTACGAACAGCCCACATCATTTTTATAAACGGATCACGGATCGCCCCCTTTTTGCATTTATTCATTTACACCCCCCCCCCCTCTATACTTATTCTATAAATAATACACCCCTAAATTTGGCCAATACGCATCCTGGGGTTGACACGACGCCTGCTACATACGAGTATCGATCAAGTGATATCAGCTGTATTTTATTCGGGCAGAACTGAGATCGGCTTCTTCGGTCTTATTTAATACGTATGTTATATACGTGAGATTGAAATAGCGCGAAAGTAAAATAAAGAATTATGAATCCAGAAGAAGCGATCACAAAACAGGAAGAAACCTTACAAAAAAATAAAGAAGAATGTGAATCAAGTATTATTGAAAAGGTGGAGGTGGAGCAAAATCAGAAAATTATGCATCGAATTGAAATGGACGACGTGCTGGAAAAAATTGAAGTTCCTTTCAAAAAAATCCAGGAAAATTTGTATTTACTTGCCGTTGATTGTAAAGAGGATATAGAGGTATAATAAGTAATAATGTTTTTAATAGATTAGCATAGTCCCGATTAAAAATTATAATTTTCTACTGAATTATTTAAATAAATATATAAATTATTATAGTAAAATATTTTCCAACTCCACCGACGGCAGATTTTCTTTTTTTAAAATGATCCCTCTAGTATTTACTACATTTTTTGTCTCTTGTAAAAAAACGCCACCGTGCATACTTTTTGAAGAAAAAAAATATTTTAAAAGCTGACTTCCAAAAATTGTTTTTTGTCGCATCAAGCCATGGAGGCGCATAAAATATATTATGCTCTAATAATCTAGTTGGCGAAAATATGGAATTTTATGCTAGTATCACGAATTATATTTGACAATAGCTTTAAAAAATTAGTAATCTTTAAATTACAGTTCGGGTCTATTTTTGATTGATGCCCTCTATCGGACAAACGAAGCACTTTTGTATAAAGGTAAATTGTGTCCGGTGAACTTATTTTGATCCAAAAAATACGTAGATGTTCGATGTCCACGGAATATTGGAACTCCCTGTATATTTTATAGGTCTGCTTTGGAAAAAAAATCTCCAAAAATTGTTTTCGCAAAAACTATGCCATGTGGCGTTTTTTTACAAGAGACGTAGTACTTCTATGTCTATGGAATATTGGGACACCCTGTATATACATTCAGCAAAAAAATTTACATTCAACTAAAATTAGAAAATAATTTATACCCTTTGTTTATATCTATGCTGTCCTGCAACACTGCATCGGGTATTTGTAGCCTCTATAATAAAAAACTTAGAAATTTTGTTTGTGCAAACTAAAGCCACACAGACTAAAGTATAAGTATGTATGTACCAGGATATATTTCAGGAAAATATTTAACTTCTACAGGGTGGTTCAAAAAAATATGAGTGGATCAGGATGATTTTTTTTATACTCCTACTTTTGCCTTCCTCCTTAATTACTTTACATAGTCCTAAGTTTGTATTATATTTATTTTGATAGTTTTAGAGATATAAATAAATAAATATGAAAAATATATTTTTCAGCCCTTTTCCCCCCAAAAAATATTAAAAATACTAGAAATGTCCTGAAATCAAAACTATACTAGGTGTTTACTAATAGTAACAGATAAATATCGTAATCTTAAAGCATACAGAATGTTCTAAAGCTTTCTAAAACATAACATAATTTCTCTAAGTTTTTTTTTAAATGGAACGTCCTGTATATCATTTTTTTTGTTATTTCAATTCTTGTTGAATAAAAAAAACGACAGCTTGTCCATTTTATCGCCGCATCCTCCGCCTCAGTCCTTTTTAAAATACCGCGAACAGCTATAGTGTTTCTAAAGCATTTTAGTAATAAAATAAATAATTATCTGATAAAGATTGCTTATAATGACAACGATCCAATTTCTAATAAATTTTGTTTCAGAAAACTGTAGAAAAAATACAAAACATAACTCGAGTCACATGGTCGGTAAAACAAACCAGAAAATTCGAAGCTCGCTCCAATCGAACTTTAACCCTATTCAAAAGGCTCTACGGCTGCCATATGGCAACCCGCAGAAGGGTCAAAACCAAAAATATCAAACGGAAAAAGTCCAGGAATATCGACTGTCCCGCACAATTAATAGTGACGATAAGACGGTTTATTTCCAACACCAAATCCAAGAATAGAGAGTCGCTACTCGATAAAAAGTTTCCTTGTTCGTTCGAGTTCAGAAACGACCACAATCATCCACTAGACACTGTTGAAATATTAAAAGCCAGGCCTGTAGGAGACGAAACCAAACAAGCCATTTTGGATCTTTTAAATAAAGGGCATTCGTGCGCATCGGCTTATCACACTTACTACGTCATAAAGGCTGAGGAGTTCGGGCCGGATTACAAGGACAAAATGACCGATAGATACTACTTTCCTAAGAGAAACGATATATCCACTTTGTGGAAAATGAACAATTTTAAAGAAAAAAACGAGAAACAAAATGGAGATTATACCCATACCATTAGGAATCTAGAAGACATATTAAATTCCTACCAGAAAAAGAACGGCACCTTATACAGGATATCCGTTATCAACGACTCCTACGTCGTCTGTATTTGCACGCCTCTGATGCAGAGAGCTGTGCAACAGATATCCGAAATCTTATTCATAGATTCATCGAGTAGTGAGGTAAAAGAGCATAAAATATATTTTATTTTAACTCAATCCTCTGTTGGAGCCTTTCCTATCAGTTGTATTATTACCAACAGTCATAATACAGATATGTTCAGCGAAGGCATGAGACTATTTTTTGATATGATTAATATTCAACCTTCCATCGTGCTCACGAGTGCAGAAATAGTAGAAGAAATAATATTGCAAAAATTCTTTCCATCGTCCAAAGTAATTTACAGCTTTTATCACACGTTGAAGTCTTGTTGGAGATTTTTACATGATATAAGGTAAATAATAGTATAATCTAACTGGTATTTCAAAAAAAATTGTGTCTGCACTATGTGCGCATATTCGAAGTGAAACTTCCGTCCGTTTGTCTGTCCTTCCCACCCCGATGAAGATGTAAACGAAACGTGTGGGACCGTGTACACCGTCGCTCACATAGCCTACCCATCAAATTTGGTCGTGATCGGACATCAACTTTTGACATTTCTTACGTCACAACTGTCACAGTGATACGTGTACACGGTCAAACTGGCCTTGGTTAAATCTATCAACATACCAAATTTCATTTAAATCGGACGATTTTCTCGCCATTGATGATGGAGTTTCATAGTGCACGAAACGTCGTCAATATATCATGAAAAGATGGGGCTCTTTAAACCCTATCTACATGCCGAGTTTCAGTCTCCTAGCTCACGTAGGGCCCCAGTTTAGATCCAAAGACCCATTAAATCTAGGGTTTCTCCAAAAATCCTATATGGGTATTTCGCTACTGCAAGAAAATCTACAAAATAAAATTAGTTATTTTTTGTAAACACTTCTGGCGTTAATCCAACTACTTGTCAGAAACATCAAGGGCATCATCAATGGCGAGAAAAAATCGTCAGATTTAATTAGGGTTACCAACTTTTTTTTCAAGAATAGAGGACGGGAGGGTAAAAAAGCGCCACAGGCAAAACATTCTTTAAAAACTCGCTGAAATGTTGTCAAGAAAAAAAAATAAATCTAAAAATCTAGGGTTGCCTAGGGTTGTTCTCTTTTCTCACACGCATTGAAATTGTCCTCTTTTTTGACACCAAACTCAAAATCTAAAAAATATTCGTCTATCGCCAACAACAAAAGTTTTATTAAATTTGTTAATCAGGCAACAATGTGTCTTTCTTGTGGAACTGATGAACATGTTTAGCAGCTCTTTTATGTTTACTTATGTTTTAAACAATTGCTTTTTCTACTCTAACAAGTTTTTAGTAAAAATATTTTTAAGAAAGTAAGAAAGACCGTATAACATTTACATTTCTTTTGAGTAAATTCTTGACAACATTTGAGCGAGATGTTTTCCTGTGGCGCTTTTTTACCCTCCCGTCCTCTATTTTTTAGTTTGAAAGTTGGTAACCTTAATTAAATCGGACGATTTTTTGGCCATGGGTTCATGATGAGTTTGATAGTGCACGAAACGTCGTCAAAATATCATAAAAAAGATGCCAGCCCCATCTAAATTCCGAATTTCGGCCCCTTCAATCTCAACTTCCTCATTGGCTTACCACTTTCTCGATCGTTACCACTTTTATGACGCGTAGCGTGACGCTAGGTCGTGTGTCGCGGCCTTGAATTTTTACTCCCATCGCGCGTAAAGAAGTTTCACTTCAAAAACTAAAACTTCTTTATCCATTGCTGGGTGTTTTTAATGTTTTTGTATAGGCTCTTTACCAGTAGAACACATCAAGTTCTCTTTAATTCGTCAAATTTTTCTCTGACGATCTCTGGATATTCCCCAATTCACATTTTTATTTTAAATTAATAATTTTTATAATAATTTTAAATTAATAATCTAATTTATTTCAGACATGAACTAGCCAAAGGCAAAAAAGAATCATACTATCAGTTATTCAGAGAAGTGGTATTTTCCGATAATGAAGAAAGTTTGGTAGTGTCACGTCAAGTCTTGGCGGTAGAGTGTACGCAACCCAAATTTTTAAATTTCATAGACACAATGTACGAATCAACCAATTTATGGTGTCTATTTTATCGGTAAGCACGTTAAAAATTATAGCACAATGATAATATGTATCTAGATGTTCTAATTTTCAGCCAGTTCATATTATTACGAGGAACAGACACTTTTAATTATAATGAAGCTGAAATATCGTTCAGACTGTTTAGGCTTTTATCTGAAATTCCTTTAGATAGAACTAAGCACTTCAACGCAACCCAAATGGTCGATTTTATGTGCTGCGCTTTCGAAAAGTATTACAGAAACAGAATCCTCGAAATAGTGCTCTGCAAGGAAAGTAGACAGTTGAAAGAATGGTATATCAAGAAACCACCCCTGGACGACCTGCAAATGCAAGATATCGGTCATCATCAGTATCTTTTCAAGAGTGTTCGACGCGATTCTCCAGAGGCGTATTACCAAGTGGACATGATCACAAATATTTGCACTTGTTCTTATGGCATCCTCGGCAAAACCTGCGAACACGCTTCAGAAGTGATCATACGCTGTAACATTTTTATGCCGTTATTATCAGTGGAACAAAAGGCAGCTTACTATTTCGTAGCAACCGGAATACTAAAGCATAAAAACTCGTTTTTACCTAGTCAAGAAGACTGTGGGGATGAAGAATACAATATAATTTCTTGCAGTCCAAAAAGAAATATAGAAATGGAGACTTCCGCAAATGTGGATCCTTCATTTGAAGCCTGTTCTAACTATGAAAGCACAAAAAATAAATGGATAGCTTACTGTAACCAAGTCCTGCAACATATGGAGAAAGATCCTGGCAAATTCTTGCCTGCTATCAACGCGCACCTGGAAAATGTACAGAAATACTCAACATCAATTCCATTACTTTTGAAAGGACTGTATGCTGGATTTCCTTATAAAGGAGATGCTGAAAAACTACCTCCTCTAACTATAATTAACAAAACAAATATCGTAGACAAATGTTCAGTCAAAACTTTCCTAAATAAACCAGGAACAGATACAAGTCATAATAATGCGAAAAATCATCAGTCTTCAACCGTTATAAAACAGCTTGACCAAGACGCATGCGATAAACCAACAAGTATACCGATAGATCAAATACCGTTGACTGAATCTTCATGGGGCAACATTAAAAATCCGTCTGAAACAACCCAAGAAATATCAATTCACGATAATGCAACTGTAAACATAAAAAACACAGATGAGATTTTAGAAAACAAGCCTATTATATTTTCTGAAGACGATCCACAAAGTATAGGGCTGACAATTGACACAAATCGGATAGTCAAAACAGAAAACGATTCATTGTTTGACGTTCCCAAAGAAATTTACGTTGATCAATCGACCCTGGACGAATTGTCGCAATGTGAAATGGCAGTTTTGGATGAAAAGAAAGGAATACTTATTATACCATTATCACATTGAATGAGATCACAAACACTGACTGTTTATAGTCTATGTCTAGTGATATAATTAATATAATAGACAACTGTCACTGTCTTATATTCCTGCGCTGTATAGTCCATAGCTGTTTCATGACTAGTGAGAATTAACTATATTTATGAATCGCCAATATCGAATTTTGTTACATATTACCAAATAATTATTATTAAATAATATTGTTTGTATATATGTTACGGTTAAGGTCCGATGTCCGGTTAATGTCGACATTACCCGGTTAATCTCGAGAATAACACACAACAAAACAACCAAAAACATAACCAAACCCAAACATTAACCTGTCAATAACATATATATATGTTTTATGTTATTCATTAAAATAATTAGAATATAAAGCACGTTACACCTGGTTTATTTTAATACCCTGGCACCTAACCTAGCCTAAATTTTTTAATATATTTTCCATGTAATTAGAAAGGTAAGCATTATGTCAAAAGATATAGAAAATGTTATTTAATATTGTGGCATTAGTGGGCATCAGTATATCTTCTGAAAAAAGTGGAAAGATAAAGTCTCCAACGTCCAACAAGAGTTTAACAAGTTATATGTATGAATGAGACGCTCCAGAGCAATGACAGTTATTATCCATCATTTTAATTCACAAGTGAATTGTATTTTCTGTCTGTTTTTTGCTGTAATCTGTGAAAATATTCCCTGGTTCTTTGGAGAAACTTCAGCAATCAATTAGTCGTTTGCATAACAATTACGTTACCAGCCAGTATATAAATAACCCAAGCAGGATATAAATTTATATTACTTCCATAACTACTTTAGCAATTGTTTTCAACAGAATAATTTTAGTTACCGTGGAAACTCCTAAAGTATTGTAACGGATTCCGTGGGTCCACTAATTTAAACTCACGATAAAATACTTAACGATTTATTATCTCACTTTATACACACAATTTATACTAATTATTATAATACACAATTAACTACTTATAAAATTCCTTCGCTAAATTGTCCGATTCGCAATAATTTAAAACGCGGTATATTTAAACTTCAAACTGTCCCAATTGCCGATTACGCGGGGTTATATACTCTACTGACTGTTTCTCGAACCTTCTAAAATTCTCATTACTTCCTACTGAAAAATTCCACCGCTGCCCGATTCGCTTTTGCACTTAGTTAAGAGATGGCGCTTCAACAAAAACGTCTTTCACTTTCTGGCGAATTCGCCAGGTTTATCTATACACATTGCGACAATGTAGGAAACCAGCAATACAGTTTAGCGCCACATACACCTTGACAGTATGCTAAAATAAGTACTAATAGTACTTTAAAATATACCTTAACATTTTGATACTCTCAATGAAAAATATTAGAATATATTACTAATAACAGTATTTTTACATGATGACAGCGCTTTCAGATGGAGCGGAGCGTCCGCGCTGTTCGTCTGCGTGTTTTTTCAAGATAGCCATCGGACGAAATCATCCGGACGGAGCATACGCGAACCATGTGAAATTGTTCATATAAACTCATGGTACTTGCTCGAAGTCGCGGTCTGTCCGCTCTACCTGACAGCGCTGTAATTATTACTTGTGGAAATAAGTGATAATTGTATTTATATTTCCAAAATCTTTATGAAAAATAAATCCCAATAGGTATCCCCAAATATTTTTATTCTCAAATAAAAAAAGATATTTAAATCTAATAAAAGAAGTATTTATTATAACAATATACAAGACAATAGTTTTAATTTCTTAAAGCATAGGAATGAAAATATACATTAAATTAATACTATAATAGATTTCCTGTTTCAAAATCAGCCCTTAATTTATTTTAGTCACTTAGAAGATCATCATCCAAGTTGATATCCTATAAGAAATCATATCTCTATGTTGAATAAAATAAGAATAATTATCGAAAACTCACCGTAGTATCAATGTTATCGTCTAAGTTGACGCCCTCTAGATCTAAATCAATGTCGTCGTCGTCATCTTGTAACGATCCTGCGCTTGTTATGGGTAGCCTACAATTCATCAAATTTAAGAACATAATTTGTAAATAGATAGAGTAAGTATATTTAAAATATGTACTTGTATTTACTATATTTACTAAATCTATTTACTATCCCAGGAAACCAAAGACATCTAAATCGGTAGACAGAACACTCATAAAACTCAATTTTTTATGGTGCGTTTAGACTTGATCACGCACGAGCTGAGCGTGCGCGCACGGCATTCATTCGCGCTCGCGGCTCCGTTTAAATTAAAAACATATTTTTCGATGAATGAAGTGATCCACTTGTGCGCGCACAGCAGGGTTGTGTTGATGAAAATAATGGACGACCAAGAAATAGTCGCGGCTGCATTCATTGTTATGCACAGCTTAATTATTAAAAAAGAAGAAAAATCTAAAACATCGTCGCTGGTGGCAAACCCAAATTTTTAGAAGTCGACATAATTTATTAAACAACTTAGTGTCTGAGGAGGGCTATGATCAATTCAAAAACTTTACAAGAATGACCAGGCCCGACTTTGAATATTTGCTAAATTTTATAACGCCAAAAAATTACGAAAAAAGATACAAATTTTAGAATAGCAATATGAATGATCCCAGAAGTCTTTTCATTTTTTTCTGCTTCATTAATATCCACATGTTCAATATTAATTTTATTTACGGTCTTGCCATGCGTCATTTTTTTGAATTTTGAATAATATGAAGAATGTTTAACATCCCATAATATCGGCAACTTTTCATATTATAGCTTGAATTAATAATAACGAAGATTCATTGGTCTACTCCACAATTTTAAAAAGAAAACGAAAAAAATCACAGACGCACGCACGCATGCAGACAAAACAAATTGCCGGTGCATACTGAGCGTTCGCGCACACATAAAATCCCTTTGAGCACAGACCAAAAACCGACACCAGACGGCTCACGTTCGCAGCTGCTCGCGCACAGGCAAATTCAGAGTGAGCGTGCGCGCACAGCCGTTTACACTTGAGCATTTGCGAAGGATCAGTGCGTGCGTACCCAAGTCTAAACGCACCATTAGAATCATACATGGTTTGACACTTTTATGAGAAAAGAGATGGGTTCATAAATATGACAACACGGTTGAGTTTCGTCTATCTTTCTGTCATTTGGTTCTATCAGTGGCGTGATGTTTTTTTTTATCAAAAACTGATAAATTTTATCAAAAATTGATTGGGTTTGGTTTGGTTTGGACCTCAGACCAATTTTCAATTATAACTAGTTTTGCCTGAGGTCTAACTGAGGGTAACTCTAATTTCACAGTCGAAAGCGCCAACAAATAAGAAAATATACGTATTTTTGTCACAATCTACTTATAATTAAAAGTATCTAGATACGCTACTGTAAGCATGGCGCTAAAGGTAAAAAAACGTAATGACACTTACCGCCGAAATATCAATTCTCCCGGGTTAGAATAATCCACCTTTTTACAAACTACGCGCTGGCGAACCATCGTAGATAGTTAAAAACTACTTTAAATAGTTTTCTTTGCAATAAACACTAATATAATTATTAGAAAGTTGTTCAAAAGCTGCAAAAACTTTCAACTACCGCAGAAAACTCACAACCGCGCGCTGTCAAATATAAGTTGTATGAAAACAAATAATGAAAACTTCAAATGTCAGCGTAATTCCTACAGATTTCGACAATTTCGTAGTAAAGATCAATCCGCAGCGATGCCGCTAGTTGTCATTGTAATTTCCCTAATATAATTTAATTAGAAAACTAAAAATAATTTCAAAGGTATAATCCTGGCACAATCTATGTATAATAATCAAAGTTATATACCTATACAAATATTTAGTTTAACGTTTCTATAGGTGCCCAAAAAACATTAATAACAATAATAACATTTGGAACTCGAACCGTATTCTATCACATACCGCGTAAATCTGTTATCATCGATTTTTGCGGAACCGAATTCGTGATCGCGATAAAATCTAAATTGTTTTGTCTCCCTTTATTTAGATGTCTTTGCAGGAAACCCTTTACACTGCATAACTATTTTACAGTCTCAAAGGGTATATATTATATAGGAACTTTAGTTAGGTAATTTTGTGACAGATATACATAATAATATAGTATTAAATAAATACCTGGTCGTCGGTCGAATTATATTTTGAGGCTGCGTCACAGACGAGCCTGGAACAGCAGCGTGCGACGAACCCTGACCTTGAAACTCGGCGATTACGTTCCTTTCATGGTTTGGAGTGATTTGATTGGCCTGAGATGCGGGAACCAGGTTTGTTTGGCCTTCCATATATCTTTGAGCGAGAATCGCCTCAGACAGACCTATAATTTCTCTGTAATTATCCGTTATGGAATTTTTGTTATTTACATTTACCTGGAAATAGATTTTCATAAGTTTTGGGGTCAGCTAAACTTTGACTGGCTTTTTCATTTGTTGCGGATAATTTTTCTTTCCATAGCTGGACCACATCTGATACTTTATCGGGTAGGTACGATCTTAAAAAAGTATATAGAAATATATAGAACCTCTAAATTGTTCTTATTCTATTTAAAAGAAACTAATTTAAGCCTAGTTGACACGGTCGAAGTGTACTTTATTGGTACGATCCAAACAGCGTCCAGGTGAGACGCGCTCAGCATCCAAGTGTATTTGAGCCAAGTACACTTTGACCGTATCAAGCAGGCTTTAGAAAAAAAAAACATTTTTATTAAAATATTTACTATATTAATATTTGTATTTCCAATTGCGAAAACGATAAAAAAATTGAGAACATACAAAAAAATTTCACTTTAGTTCTGTTTCTAAAAGAAAAGCAATATACAGGGTGTTCAATTTGAAAAAAGATAAATTTTCTTTATTTTAAAAAAAGAACAGTCACTTCCTGAAGGTTTTCGCGCATATTTATTTATCGTACACCCGTATGATGGTGAAAAGTAGAATTAGATTACCATTATGTTATTGTAATAAATATAAAAGTTATGCAAATCAAATATCTTTATATTATTCATAAAAAAAGAGGAAAGTTCAACTCATCTCTTATTCTATTCTCGTGAGAATATCAATGTAAAATCAACTTTGTTATTTTTACCTTGCAAAGAAAGCTGCTTCAGGCAATCTTCCTGTGTTAATTAATATATCAAGACATTTCTGCAAGTCTCCCACCAAGAGATAAGAAAGGAAAGACAAGTTGTGCTTTTCCTGTTCTTGGGTCGTCTCGGCTAAAGTTTTTACTAAGTGTTCGTCTCCAGAACTGGTAGCTAGAAGTAGTAGGCCACCATAGTCTTGGGCCTTCAGCATACATTCCTTTGCTTTAAAAGAAAACGTTTATATGGTTTATGACATAGTGTGATCTATAATATTAATATATATATCACTAAAAATTAGATTATCCTCATTTTAAATTGGATATTATATTTTTAAAAGAAATAATTATTTATGGATTTTCATTCATAATAAGTAGCTATTCGGGTGAGGGTACAATTTAGTCACAGATTAAGTATACTATATGTATACAGATAAAAATCTTATCCCTAATTCGTGGTACGAAATGTTTTTTATGACGATGTGCAAATGAGTAAAATTTCCTGTGCGCAAAAATAAACTCGCGTAAATAACAATAAACAGCGTAATAGAGAGATATCGCTAAACCGAATAGCGTGCCTGGACGTTAATAAGGTCAGGTGTTATTTCCTTTACGTGAGGTGGTATTAACTCTCTTCATTTATAGTTATCGGATCGGAAAAAATTCGGTTCGCGTTGCGTCCGCTATTTAAACTTAACCTAACTTTGAATTTAAAACTTTGAAATTGTTTTGTTTACTAGGTATTTTAAAATTAAAGGGCTAAAGTGCTTATTTCCAGTGCTTTTAAGGCAGGCGGCCACTGCGAGCGCAACTAAACTAAGCTAAGAATATGAAAACAAACGGTAACTAAATGAAAATAAGTTTCATCGGCCACTGGGAACGATTTTCGCTCAGTAGTCAGTTAAGTTAGCTGCGTTTTCGTATTGTGTCTATTATAGAACTAATCGCTGCGAAAACTTCGCTGGAACCTGTCACGATCACGAATTAAAATGAGCGAAACTAAACTACGATTTGAATCTTCATTAATATATTTTCGTTTAGTTTCGCTCGAGTGGCCGAGTCCCTAAATAGTCGAGTGGCCCTTACTCCCTAAATATATGTTATTTTATTACATTCACGGCACTAAAATTCTAATAATGCTTCTATAGACTTACCCAACTGTAAATTATTGGTACTCGATGCCAGTTCTCCTAACTGGCTCCATTTTTGCGGATTATTAGCCTCAATAGCCAACGCCCTGGCCATATTCAAATCTTCCAGTGCAATAGCCAGTTCAAATTTATGTTCTGGATCGGTAGAAACGGCAAGCGCTTGTTGTTTAAAGCCCTGCTTCTCTAAGAAATGTGCGACGCGAGTTCTATGCTCCTTTGGTATAGAGGGCAGCACTCTATCAGCTGTGGCAAAGTCTCGGCGCATTACCGCAGTTTGATATTCAAGTACCTATGGTAATATTAAAATACTTTAAACACAGCAAACAGAAGTATTTGGTTTCACTTACTGATAATAACAGGTGGTAGCTAACCACACCTAATTCCTTATCAGCTAAATATAAACGGTCATCTTTTGGTACATAACCGAGAACATATAGTGGTCTGTCTAGATGAGCTATGGTCACTAATTCACCGCCAACAAAATAATTGATGCGGTTTACTGCATTAGTATAAATAAAACAGTCTCCTACCCACAATCCAGTTTTAACACTTTCATTCACCTAAATATGTAACACGTATAACTAAGGCCATCTATATCAGAAAAATAATTTACCTCTCCTAAAACATCGAAGGCTGATTCGACACCATCTTCGGCCACTTCATCATTATCCCTCGCTTTTTGTACCTGATCAGCATCATATGATAAAATATAGTAACTATCTTCTTCTGCCAAGCATACGAGTTTTCCACTAAAGTCAATATAAATCAACTTTAAAAATTAACTAAATCTACATTATATTAAACTGACCTATCTGACCAATAGACTGCTCTAGGTTGTATTTCAATTCTTCTGATAAGTTCCAATGTATCCCAATCATAAAAACTCAGTCCTGCTGCAGATCTGACACCTAATAAGTATCCACCAAATATTCCCTCGGCAGATGAATCAGATTTAAATTGTTTTTTCTCTTTGAAATTCTTGAAAATCTTAATGGATGATCCTGATTCTCTAATAGCATATTCACTTGAATCTTGGGCCCATACAAATTCCTGTGCACTACCAAATGCTTTATTTCTTAGAGCCATGGCAGTATAAATTATGTACTCCCCATCTCCACACACAACAACAAATCTGCCATTAGGATTATGTTGTATAGTTTGTGGATAAATTTCACAAGCACCCATATCTTTAGTGGCTACCGGAAGCCTCTCCCCATCTCTAATTTCAGCTCCTATCACAAACAGCTTTATTTATATCATAAATCTCAATTTTATCTACAAACCTTCAGGCAAAGCTTTAAGATTTGCTTGTTGAAGTTCACAATGTTTAGCCCAAATTATTTTTCCACCACTAGCATCCATACTTACAGCTGGTTCTTCCCTACCAACCTTAACCATTATACTTCCTGTAAATAAACTTTCCACTAGTAACTGATTATATTATCATAATATGTCACATACCTTCATCATATGCAATAGCTACATTATTTGATCCTTTCAGGCAAGTTATAGCCCAAACTCTTTCAAATCCATAATTAAGACTGCTTTCCAAACGATGTGTATTGGCATGCCATACCCGAACAGTGCCATCTTCACCACCTGTTCAGTAAAAAATATAATAAACATGATCATCATAAATAAATCTACAAACCTGTAAGAACAACAGGTAACTCTGGATGAAAACAAACAGCTGTAACATTCTGTCCGTGACCCTCTAACGTTTGAACACAAGTCTTGTTCTGATAATCCCAAATTTTCACTAATCTATCATCAGCTCCAGAAATTAGATATGGTTTATCACCTCCGTGATAGTAATCAACACAATTTACCCCCTTTTCATGCCCTTCAAGTGTAAAGTTGGCTGTAGGTGATCCTGAAAGATACAGTTCGACATAATAGATTCAAACAGCAAGTCACTATAAAATATTCCAATTACCTACCTAATTGCCATACTTTCAAAGTTCTATCTAATGAAGCACTGGCAAATGTATTATTATCCTTTGGGTTTATGGCTATTTGCATGATATAATGAATGTGGCCCTCAAAAACTTGTTGACATGACCAAGACTTTTCCCAGTTCCATAATTTAATGTTCATATCATCTAAAAATGCAATAGCAAATTGTCAATTCCATAAATTGTATCCATGTACCTATTATTTCATCATCTACTACTTACCACTGCCTGTTAAAATATAGGGCTGTGTTGGATGAATAACAATAGATCTAACATAATCTGAATGTGCCTCGAATTTATGTACACGCTCTAATGTGTTATAATTGAATACTCGTATGCACATATCATCCGATCCACTAACAATCCAATTTTTTCGGGGTACAAATTTAGCAGCTCTGACTGGCACATCACATACCTCAAATGTTTTAAGACACTGCTGATTTTCATGATTAAAAACGTTAATAATACCACTATACAATGAACACAACATCCATGGCTCTGTTGGATGTAAATCTACACATTTTACTCTTTCTGAGCGAGCTGTTAGTTTTCTCTTTATATCTAGTCCTAGCGGCTGAAATATAAAAAACCCTGTAAGAGACATGAAACAAACTTAATGGTTTATAATCTTACCATCGTTAAAAATTATTAATACCGCCCAAGTTTAGATGTTAAAGCGGTTTTACAAATAAATTTGACACGATTTCATAAACACATCAGCAAGTTGTCAAAATTTTTTTGAACATAACCCTAAAGAAAAATACTGTGACGTGGATGTTGCCAACTTAGTAAAAAATATAAAAAAGTCTTGATCATATATTAAATTTTCATATATAAATTAGTAATTAAAACTTAGAAAAAATAGGTATGCAACTAAAAATACACTACACACTTATTTTTCAAATCTAGAAATCTCTTCCACATATAAAATACATATAGGTACATATTTTTTACCAAACTGGCTTTCAATTTTAAGCTTATTAACGGGAAATCAAGTGAAACATAATCAACATAAAAAAACATAATATATCTTTTATATGTATATTTAAAAATATCAACAACTAAGAGAAAAGAAAAATCTTAATCAAATAATTGCAAATTATCAAATTTTTCAGTATCATAAAAATGCGCTTTAACTTGGCGACCACCAAAAAATCGTCCATTAAGATCAACAACAGCTTTAATGGCACTTTCAATTCTCTGGAACTCAACAAATATCCTCACTGCCTCTTCAGGAATGTCAGTAGTAATTTCATGTATTATAACACTTGTAACTGGACCATATTTTGTGTTACATTCATCTTTAACTTCAGGTTCCAGATCATCATCAACTTCCCCAGGTCCAACCATATTTTTGAGTAAAACCACCTAATAAAACCGTTTCAATTACCTATAATATAAAAGAAATAATAGTAATTATGTTTAGTACATACCTTGCTAGGATTCTTCATAATTTCTGTTATAGGAGGCTCTTTTTGGAGGCTATCAATTGGAGGTGGAGGAGGCATAATATCTTTTTCATGAACAATTCTACCGCCTCTCTTAGATGTTTTTTCCACCTGAAGTGCACTCGACATACCCTGTTCCATTCTACCAAGACCCTGTCCTTCTTTAAATCCATATCTGAAAAATGTCACATGATCATTATTAATATCAAAAAACCATTTGTATTGCATTAAGTACATACCTTGCCATAATTTTAGCAGCTACGGAACCTCCATAACTACTGGGCTGTGGCTTATTGGGCATTATAGGTACAGGATCTGGCGTTGATTCTTGCAAACTAGGCGGTGGAGCTATTGCAACACCACCGGATGGTCTAGAGATCTTTGGCCTTTCCTCTTCTTCTTCGTCATCTGCCCAACGACCTAATAAAATTTAAAATTTACCAATGCATCTATCAATACCTATATACCTTAAGAGAACAAATATTTCTTTACCAGCAAAGCCACTACTGATTGGAGGTTGACTCATTTGTGGTGCTAACTGCATTGGTGCTACATGAGGAGGAGTGTCATCTGGATCACTAAACCTGCTTTTACGCTTTCTGTCTTTCCTTTTGTCATTGTCCCTGTCTCTATCCCGATCTCGATCTCGGTCTCTATCACGGTCCCTATCTCTATCTCTGTTATCTCGTAGCTCTTTTACAACTTTTTCATATTCATTAGGCCATAGAGGATCGTATTCATCGATAACTTTCCAATCAAATTCGCTGCCATATATTCCTCCACTTAGGATTGGTAACCTATTATCGGATCTTGTAAACGGGAGAATTTCATCGTCGTCCCGTTTACTTTTGAGGTCTATAACCGGAGCGAGACTAGCTTTCCTAGCTGCTTCACGTTTCGGTTGGGTAATTGTGGCTTTCTTGAGTTGTAATTGGGACTGCAGCAATTTTATACCTGAAGACCAGCCCTGAACCTTTTCTGAAGCTGTTGTCTTAACATCATAGTCATCATAAAGTGACATATTGTACCTATGTGTAAGAACTTTTGGTAAACTTTTTTATTATTTATAAATTAAAAACACTATTTTAATAGATGCAAAATCCATTTATTAACAAAACGCCAAAACAAGAGGCCATCAAGAGGCCAAGGCCAAAACTGTCAAAAAAGAAAAAAGTTCAAAAAAAAGTCTGGCACACAGGTCTGGCAACCGGCAAATTTAAATCACAGATTTAAATGTCAAACCGATTGCCTTCTGTCAGGTCCGTCATAATTGTCAAATGCCACTTGAATTTCTCCTGTCATTTTTTCAGAAACCGAAGAGTGGACGTGTTACGTCAGTGTAGAATATACACAACTTGTTTATTTCTAAAAAATGCGTGTTAATTGTTATTATGTTTTGTTGTTGTTGTTTAAAATAGGTGTATTATAAGGTAAATCATTAAACTAATTCGTCATTTCCCTTGTTTTGTAGTTCCTTATATAAAAAAAATGCATTGGTAATGACCTGTGTGCCCATCCCTTTTGATTATTTTATAAAATTCTTTGTACTAATTTAGCATCAAATAGTTGATTAGTATATTTATTTCTTAAATTAGACGCAATACAACATACATTATGTTTACGTTTAGGAGTTCAATATGGTATTTCATTTATATAAAAAAGAATTATTGTTATATAAACTTTAAGCTGGTGATGTCACAACTTGCAGTTATCAATGCATTTCTACCTTTATTAAAGTATAAAAATCGCTTTAAAAACCTCATCGCACAGCACTGTTTATCGTAACTTTAAACTGCTACTGTATTCCTTTGTTATATTTATTTTTTTATGTACCATATGAACTTACACATAAAATCATTCTTCTGATATTTTTAGGTATTTATAATCAAGATATTAACATGCTATCAAGTTATTTTGACTTTGTTTTGAAATCTCCATAATTGAAATATCAGTATTTGTATATTGTTATTTTAAAAATGAATAAAGAGGATTTGGATATATTTCGACATCTAGAAAAAACACCAAGGAACAATACTGGCTTAGACCTGATAAAAGGTTTAGCAGATAGAGAGAGTGGACTTAAAACTAATCATAAAGTGAAGGAAAATGTACAAGTCTATGCAGAAGAAGAGCTTGTACGAAAACAAGAATATGTGGAAATGGTACTTTACAAGACAATGAAAAAAGGATTTTCTTAATATAAAAATTATTTTAGCGCTGTGAAATGCCGGGTTTACCGCGATCTACCTTTTTGATGGTTTTTAGTCCTGATGGTCAGAGAGCAGCTTCTACTCATGGCAACCATAACATTTATGTTACAGATTTAAGGAGTGGTAAAAATATTAAAACTCTTGTAGGGCATCCAAGAACACCTTGGTGTATAGCTTTTCATCCAACATTGGATCAAATTGTAGCTTCTGGTTGTTTGGGTGGCCAAGTACGAATTTGGGATCTGAGTGTAAGTGTAACAGTTTGATTTGGTACTCTTAAAAATATTAATACTATTTTTTTATAGGGAGGAAGTGAAGTTTGGACTGTCTCAACACAAACTGTCATAGCTTCGATAGCATTTCATCCAAATGACAGAGTTTTAGTTATAGCTACTTTTAATGAAGTATATTTTTGGGATTGGAGTCGACCTGAACCATATGTTCTCACAGCCACAAGTAACCCAAAAGAAAAAGTATGTTTTTGAAAAAAAAAATACAGATTAATGATACATCAGATATTATAGGTTCGTTATGTTGCATTTGATAAATTGGGCCACAAGCTGATAACTGGAATAGCAAATAGTCCCCACACAAGATGGGAAAGGGCTAGAGCTCCAGTTCCAGTACCCAGACAGGAAAGATGTGCTAGTCCATACAGGAGAAGAATTACACAAAGATTAGTCTCATCTCCTGGTACTGTATCTAGTCCAGTAAGTACAAATCTTTATTTTTTATTATAAATTTGTAATTTTATTGTAATTAAAGCAACCATCGGTCAATCAAGAATCTAATGTACAGGAGAGAGAGCCCACTTCAGGTGTGCTAGAAAGAGAAAGACGAATAGCTTTGTGCTATAGGAATTTAGTGAGAGAATATGAGCTTCTTGTTCATAGATATTTGCAGTTATATAGACCTCCAACAATGGTTAGAGGAGGTGAGAACTTTTTAGATTAAGTTTAATTAACACTTATGTTTTTAGATTGATAGGGGAACTGATCCAATGGAACCAAATCATTATACTAGTGGAACTCAAACTGCAGAAAATGCTAATAGTGATATATCAATGCCAGGACCCAGTGGCATTAGGGCTTATGCAAATAATTTAGCTAGTTCTAATAATTCTGAAAACAACTCTGTACCAAATCAGACACCATCGGGTAAGTTTAAATATGTATCAGTTTAGAACGATTTTGATAGTTAACTTGATAGTTTTGGGGTTAATAATGACAACAGATATGGTGACGGGATAGGCATTATTACAAAATTTAAAAATATAATATGTCTATTATAATTTTTTGAAGTATTGCACATAATATAATCTAATATTTTTTAAAAATTTTATAGAGCCAATCAATACTAATCCACAACCATCAACGTCTCATTCTCAAGGCTTAATTACACCTAGCAGAATATTTTCTGTTGGTAGGAAGCCGCCTAGTTCAATAAGGGGCACTCAAACTTTGGATTCTAGGAAACAGAAAACCGATGATGAAAGTCAACCAAATAATGATGAAAAAAGGTAATATATTTGATTTCTAAAAACTGTTCTAACTTA
Organism: Sitophilus oryzae; assembly: GCF_002938485.1. Lineage (NCBI taxonomy): Eukaryota > Metazoa > Arthropoda > Insecta > Coleoptera > Curculionidae > Sitophilus > Sitophilus oryzae. The sequence goes on from NW_022146045.1 coordinate 807,670, forward strand.
CTACTAAGAACAACTTTGATATAAGAAAGAGAACATTTGAAGGTAAAGGTACAGAAAAAAAAAACAAACGTGTGTTTATTTTCAAGCTGAGTAAATACAACTAATGTTCAAAACGGAATATTTTTATTCTAAAAATGTGTATTCAAGATGTTTACATGAAAGTAAACTTATGAGAAAATTTTATAAAGTACTGCATATATTTTATATTTACATGAAATCGCTGGTTTTTACCTGAACGCTTGGACACAGCAATTTCTGGCCCTTGAAAATATACCGGGTGTGTCTCAAACGTGGCTCACCCCTATAACTTTTTTATTTTTTTAGATAAAGAAACGAGATTTGGTATGTTAGTATATGACGTAAATTAGGATTGATTGATGTATTCAATTGTTTTCAATCACTTCCTGTTTCACCGGAAATGAGTACTTTTGATTTTTAAATGGCACCCTCGGTATTTTTTTTCTATATTTGATAGAAAATGGCACTCTGAATTGAATGACATATTATCATATGTTAACTTTTGCCATTTTCGAATATGGTTTATTTGAAATTGTAACATGCGAATAATAACGACAATTTGGCTCATAATACCAAGTGTGTGGTACCAAATTATTCGTAAAGAAATGCTTTTTCCAAATATGCTAATGAGCCACCCTCGTTCCATTTGAAAAAATTGAGATATGATTCAAAATACGATTTGGGCCTCTTTTAACTGCCCAGGACAAGACAGAAGAACATTAGACGATCAAATATATTTTTCCAAGGCTCCTTGATTAAAAATTAGTGTTTTTAACACAGCTATGACTCCACTCTAGATTGAAATTTAAAATACAATTTTTTTAAGCGAAAATGTCAAAATTTGATATATGATATGTCATTCTATTCAGAGTGTCATTTTCTATCCAATAAATTAAAAAAATACCTAGGGTGATATTTAAACATCAAAAGTTGTAATCATTTCTGGTGAAATAGGAAGTGTCCGAAAAGAATTGAATACGTCAATCAATCCTAATTTATGTCATATATTAACATACCAAATCTCGTTTTTTATATGAAAAAATAAAAAAGTTATAGTGGTTAGCCACTTTTGAGGCGCACCCAATAAATTAAAGATTATTTTACTTAAAGGTACATTGTTTTTTCACCATTTTTGCACTGTTCTAGAATATACATCTGACAATAAGAGCGACATTAGTAATATTTCAAATTTTTGTGCTTCTTAACGTAGTTTCTCTTATATCTATTAATGTATTTTCCAGTGTAACACTCTGTATATATAACTTATATTTAATAAATATCATTTTTTTTATTCTGATTATATAAAAAATGTGATCATGCAAAAAAATGTAAAAAAGTAACATTATTATAGGGTTAAAAGAAAAAGAAGCGGTAGTGGGTCAGATGATAGTAGTTCTTCAGATGAATCATCTGCTCAAAACAAGCAGGTTCCTGAAACAGCCACAGCAGAAAACGCTACTGATCCCGAAGATCGGGTATTGGTAGTTAACTTAGAAAGACTGAGTCCCGAGAGGTGAGCAAATAATTTTATGTCAATCAAAAATGAGAAAAATATGTTAATGTATTGCTAATCTTTGAGAATACTAAAATATATTTTTTTATATTCAATTAGATTGCCATCAACATCTGCAGATAGCAGAGACAATGAGGAATTTAATATATCTAGATACAGGGCTAGCAGATATAAAAGGAGACTAGTAACTAATTTAATAAATAGTCGCAAAGGTATGTTAAATTTTCAATATGATATTTTATACCATTGTCTATTTTCTTTCATCTATCATTAAATTGAAAAGGTTGTCTGATAAGTATTGGATCAATGAAAATACTGTATTATCTAGCGGGAGGGAAGTATCCAAAAAACTAATATTTTTTGAAAATCTTTAGAATACTTAAAAAATTATGTTTTATGAGAGCCTCTGTATAATTATGAAATTTCTAATCGCAAAACAATTTCCGATGTACGTCATCAATCATATCGAAATTGACACTAAAGACTATAAACCTGACTAAATTAAATTTTTGCGTTTTTTTTGGTAGATTAAATCTGCAAAAATTGTTTAAACGGAATTTTATTACCTCTATGTTGGTCACATTGCGCCGTGTTCAGCAACATTGTCGTTTATTATTTGACAATTATCATAATGTCAGTCATTATTTTGTATAATATCCTGTTGTTAAATCTTTGTGTGCAATTCTCGTTTTTCTGTCGATTTTCATAGTTTTTTTAAGAATTGTACTTTTAAGAACTTAATTTTCGAGTTTTTGTATTGCATTTCTTGAAATTGTATGTTGAACATATGTCAAAGCATTTAAATAGATGATTGATAAACTATTTTGAACGAGAACGTGACAATAAAAGTTCTTTATTACCCTTGACGGCATCGGCAGTCAGAAAAGTATTCCGAAATAACGTATACGAAATAAAATTATAAGAAATAACTTTCAAAGTTATTTCTACTTATTTTAATTTGTCTTGAGTGTCTGTTGCCTTAAATTTAAATATTTATACTGTAAGTGCAGTTTCACAGCCTGTTAAAAGTAATGAGGCATAAGTAAAATAAGCTATAAAACAAATAAATTAATAAAATAAAAAAATAGAACGTAAAAATCTGTAAAAAATTATATAATAAATATATTGTTTCCCAACTCATTAATAAATAAAATCCGTTGTTGCAAACTTTTTGCCCAACTCAACCTATATATTTGTATTTTTATGCAGGACTCTTGCCAAGTCCGCGATTTAATGACAATTCAAGGCCTAGTGATAGAGATCCAAGAAGTACAAGAGATACTTCATCAAATAATTCTAATGTTGGAGAGCCTAACAATCGTTATAGTGAGAGGTTTAATGAATATATTAGAGCCACTAGAGAAAGGATTGCTGAATTTCGCAGGAGAAACCAAACAGTTTTAAGTACCGAAGGTAAATAACATAGCTAGAAAGTTCAGAGTATAAGTGTGGGTTTACACGCATCCCTAATGCGTCCTTTGTCGTCGATTTTATGCAATTTCATTGGTTTATTTAAAAAATGACAGCTTGTACTTGAATATGATTGGAGTAACGGAACGACGGACGACGCATTAAGGATACATACAAACTCACCTTTATCTTAACATATAGTTTGTCCAGCGAGAAAATCGATGACGGTGACAGTTGTATCTGTCATTTTAATTCATAGGTAAATTATATTTTATGCCATTTAATGGATGTCGTCTGTCGAAGTAATCCCTGACTTGTTGGACAGACTATAGATATTGGTTTAGTATTATTAAATTTTAGTTGAAAAAAAAATGATATTTTGTAGGAAGTTCAGATGCAACTTCGCAAGAAAATGCGGAAGGGGATGGAAACATATCTTTTCCCACTCTGCCTTTAAATACTGATAGAAATGTTCCGCCTACTACAACTACCCCATCTGACACCAACGGTATACATTCAGACTGGTGTTATAAAGTTATATTATTGTTACATTTTGTTTTTCAAATTTCAGGACAACAAAGCAATGTTGAACAACTTTTATCAAATATTAGAAGAACTGCTGAGGAGGAAGTAAGAAATAGGATTTTGCCAATTATAAGATCTATACCGCCTCATGATCGCCCTGAATTAATCAGGTATTACAGGTTTTTTTCATATTTTCATCTTGGAATAGTTCATTGATTTAAAAAATTAAGGAAGGAGTAAAATACTACTTGATATTCATACATTAAAGATGGAAGCGACGTCATTGAAACTCATTTTTTGTCACCCCCTGTATGTTTTTTATTTTATACTATTTCTGGTTTATTTTATAATTTATTTTCTATAAAGTTTATAAATCTAAAATGACTGTAAGCATCTAGACTTACGTGAAACTATTATGAATCTTGTACAGCTTACAATCCCCAGATTAAAATACATAAAAAAAACAATGTTACAACTTTTCATCAGTAAGTGTAGTATACAGGGCCAACGTTCAGGAAGTGATTCCTCATCAAGAAATGTGGGAAAAGGTTTCTTTAAACAGGGGCCCGGGAACGCATAGTTTTAAAAATGAAACAAGTTAAACTTTAAACACAAATAGTGATTAGTTATTGATGATAATTATATTTACTTAATAGTTGACATACTTCTTTGTTAATCTTTTTATTGAATGAAATAGACAAATAGATTTAATATTTCTAAATTATGGCTATTATAATATTTTTAATAGGCTTTTCGAAAGCAGTCGTGACCACGTTAGGATGCGTTTCAGACAAATGTATCCGGTTTTTCTTAGACGTCATTGTCGCAGAACTCTGAGAATCGACAGTTCAACAGATAGCAGCAGTTCAGAAAACGAGCAAGATCAATCTAATTCGTCGCCAAATAGATTGCCTTCTAGAGATCTAGAAATGAATATTCTTCAAGGTATAGAAATCCACATCAACCTACATTAATTGCTTCAGGTAATTGTTTTTATTTTGATATAGAACCAACTGACAGTCCCGCACCTACCGCGTCACCCGGTCCTGGTTCTACCGAACGAAACTTCAATACTGAGTTAGAACAGCTCGTCACTTCACTTCTGACCGAAATAGAAAGAAACGAAAGTGAAATCGGAAATGACGCGTCTCTGCAAACTCCACTGAATATTTCTACTGGGATCAGTAACTCGGCCTCCACAAGTAGCGCTAGGACGAGACCTTCGAGGAATTGGTTTTCTAACGAGCCCGAATTAGGAACGACTCCTCCGCCTCCGCCGCCAGGGGATACCCTGGAAAACATAATTTACGACGCCTTTTTCTCTGAACGGAATCGACCTGATTATCCTCCAGCTGCGTTGCAGAACGTACCCCCGCCTATGTTGGCGAGCAGCGATGCGCGAAACTATTTCAACACCGATACCAGGACGACAACTTCAATGAGTTACACTTCGAGCTCGTCCAGCCCTGGACAAAGGAGGAGGTTTTTCTCCCACCGGGTGTCTGCGTTTATGCCGACTCGTGTTAACTATATCAGAACAAGGTTGAGAAGGAATCCTCATTACACATGGGGTAGCGGCCGAGCAGGGATGCCCCGAACGCACCGCAATCCTCCGCTCGCACTGGACGATCTCATTAACTTTGCCGAGCGCGGAGCGAGTTCCGAAGAACGGTCATCAACCGACGGTTTTTATCCCGAAAACATCGGGATTAATAATATGTACACCAGCATGGTTCAAGACATGAACTCTTCCTTGCACGATGTTTGCAACATTAACTCCAACCCGCCGGGAGACACTTCAGATATACTAACCAGCTTTTCAGAAAGATTAGGCAGTTTTATAAACCAATCTACTACGATTCTGAGAAACATACAGAGTTCAATGGGTTTACTGTCCAATTCTAACGAAACAACTAGAAATCAAGAGAGCGAGCCTAGGTGGACTTTTAACGACTCCGGTTTTTATGTACGCGATTTGCGGAACGAGGGTAACGGCAATTCGGAAACTGGCACGGCCAACGAGTCCCTTCAAGATCTAGTGGGATCTTTGCATACCGATCACACGTACCCGCGAAATCCGGACAGTCCGCCACCTAATGATAACATAAGCTCTCCGTTAATGACATCTTTACATCTCAGCCTGACTCATATTTTGCGAGAGGCGCACGTGTTACGGCGACAGGTGGAGAGTATTGAGAGGATAGAGAGGGCAACGGCGGAAGTAGCGCAGTTACAACTAATGAGGCATCTAGTTATTGAGCTGTTCCGGCACGTAAGGTCGCTCACGGGCGAAAGTCGTAGCGCGGGAGTGTCGAGCGTGCGACAAATGATGGCAGGCACGCGGATCAGTGATTCTAGTCCTTATGAATCTCCAAATGAAGAGGCCAACCAAGTCGTGGATAATCGCCCAGGACGAGATCTTCAGCCTCGCCCAGGTATGTATTGATTGGGGTTTTATATATGGTTACGAATACCGCATTACATTTATAAACCATGATAACACTTTAACTGATATCACCATTTATTCAAAAATTGACTCGTCCTGCATATACATAAACACTTCTTGTTTCTTATATACCCACAGATGTCACTTCTGTTTGGTTTCCATTCTACAGGGTATCCCAGAAATAAGTGCATTAAGTATTTTAATTTTTTTTATTAAGGGTGGTAGATCTGGCCTAAAGAAACATATTCTCTTTACAATTTTTAAAATAAATTGAATATAATTGAATAACGGAGTTATTTAACTTTAAATTTTTTAAAGAATAATGGCATCATTTTGAGAACCGCCGACAGCAATTAATAATCAGCTGCAAATAATTAAGATCTCTGTGTTATATTACATGATCTTGGACTAAAAACTATTTATTCTAATTAATTCTGGTATTATTAAAGGAACTAGTTCAGGTACATCTAGTGCAGATCAATCCACCAATAGCAGTGGAAACCCTCAACAAAGGAGAAGTACCAACAGGAAAACATATCCTCCTTCAAGGTTTGTCAGGTAATTGATTTATAAATAACAGTAGTTTATTTCCCCTGCGTCTATTTTTCGGATTTCTTGGGCTTTTTAATTTTTTTGTAATTTTTTATGCATATAGCGAGAGAATATTATGTTTATAAAAATTTTGGAAACCGCTAGAAGCTTGATTTAGAACATATACCATCCTGGTCATTCTAAGCCAGTGGTCTCTATTTTAATTAGTAAGACAAAGGTGAGGGTAGACGACTTACGTTATAACTACTTACACAGAGACAAAGAAATACAGGATTGTCGGTTCCTACGTGAAGTAAGCATGGGTGACAATAATAATTAAAGAAGTAGAATTCGGGTATTACCATTAGGTTGCAATTCCCACAGCCCATCACTGCCGGGGAATCCCCGGATAATCATCCGATTATTGGAATCCCCAAGGATCATTACTCGAGGATTGCAATGATCTGATTATTCCCAACACTAATTAAAATTGAATTCAACGTGTATACTAATAGAATCTGAAATATGTGAGATTTTTTTAGAACTATAACAAAAATACTAATTAGTGTTGGCAATTAATGGTCATTTTTAAATTCTTAATAAAATCTGGCAATGCCGCATAGATCATCGCTGTATTAATCCATTTTTTGTCTCTTTTTTAACTTGTTGTGAATGTTCATTAGGATATCCTGGTCGTTATCCTAAACGTTGAAATCCAGACAACCGATTTAGCATGGCCAGGCCTGTATTAAGCCCAAAATTACATTCTTTCTTCACTTGTTTGTTTGCTTGATTTTCATAAACGTATATTTAGATTTGCGAGGAACTGTCAGAGACGTCCGTCAATAGTTCATTGGTTTTCTAGAAGATATTTGAGAGGAATCAGACCGGCACAGCACATCAGACCGAACACTTTTTCGAGGGCGCCCTGTATATCAATCATAACTCGTGAAAATCGTGACAGCAGCGAGTACCAGGCTCAGCCCTTAAATTATTCGACCATAAATTCCACAAGTTTATCCCAAATGACGGAAAGGCTGGAACGTTTGTTGACCGATCAAATGACGATTTTCACCAGATCACAAGAGACGCCTTCACAGTCAAGATCGGGTCCTGTGGATTTAGGAGAGCACATTCTAGCATTACGTTTACACGGTTGCTGGTTGAGAATGAACAGAATTCTTGGTGGTAATAGCGCATTTACTGGATTAAGAGGATTGAGGTCGAGTTATACCACTGCCGTATCTCAAGATGGAACTGCCAGGTAAGTTAATACTTTTTTTACTTGAGACCTCTCTTTTAATCCCGCATTAATTTTAGGCATCAGTGTTTTTTAAATTTATTCAGTTTTATTGCTATTAGCGCAGAAGTTATTTTGATATTTACATTTGTCTGATTTAGAGTTTATACAGGGTGGTCCGAACTGTATTCCGGAAACTTCGGCAGCATATTCTGCAGATAAAAAATAAATAAAAAAAATCATTTAAATTTTATAATTATTAAAATCCTCAAAAACGCCTAACGTAAGTAGCATTTTATGGACGCTTACTAACATCTCTGTTATAGTCATTTATGTTTTTTTTTATTATGTTGTTTTTTTATATAAATTTATCATTAGTCTAAGAAGGGGAATAAATATAAATTTAAATATATTTAGGTTAATCTTCGGGATAAATCCGTATTAGTGACTTATAACCCCACAATAGCATCTACTAAAGAGATGATATTTACATTTGTCTGATTTAGAGTTTATACAGGGTGGCCCGAACTGTATTCCGGAAACTTCGGCAGCATATTCTGCAGATAAAAAATAAATAAAAAAGTTCATATAAATGCATGTCCTAAAATGTTTAGTTTCGGAGATATAGGGTGTAGAAGTTTCATTTTTATTTCGATTTTTTCCAAATAATTTATGAAGTAATGTTAATATTTGGACGAAAATTGGTGTCTGGCAGTTTTTTGATATGAGAAATTTTATTTTGATGTCAATATGACTCCTATTTGTAGGGGGCGCCAGCTACATATGTTTTAAATGTTTTGAAGAGTAATAACTTTTCGTCCGTACCTGTATAAAACTACTGAGTGAAAAAATATACATTTTCGTGACTTTTTACGTAAAAAAGGTCTCTTGATAAAAATCGCTACGAACAACCGTTCTCAAAATATTTAGACACATTATTGACAAAAAATAAACACGTTGAATAGATATAATAGTTATATGACTGAAATAATAAATTTTGAGAAATTTTTATTTTTTTAAATTAATCAGAAATTTCTCTACGAAAAATGATGATAAAACAGTTTCTGTTGAACTTTTGGCACAAAAACATTTCAAATTTATGATTTCAGTCTAATAACTATTTAATCAACATGTTTAATTTATGTCAGTGATGACAGGTATTGATAATTCCGATTCGAAATATCTCGAGAACCATTACTCGTAGTGATTTTTACCAAGAGACCTTTTTTACGTAAAAAACGTCGTAAATGTATATTTTTTACTCAGTAGTTTTATACAGGTACGGACGAAAAGTTATTACTCTTCAAACCAGTTAAAATATATGTAGGTGGCGCCCTCTACAAGTAGGCGTCATATTGACATCAAAATAAAATTTCTCATGTCAAAAAACTTCCAGACACCAATTTTCATCTAAATATTGCGGTTACTCCATAAATTATTTTGAAAAAATCGAAATAAAAATGAAACTTCTACACCCTGTATCTTCGAAACTAAGCACTTTAGGACATAGATTTATAGGAACTTTTTTACTTATTTCTATCTGCAGAATATGCTGCCAAGGTTTCCGGAATACAGTTCGGACCACCCTGTATTGTACCACTATAATAGCACCAGAAAATAGCGTTGATTGTTTGGAAGTCTGACAATCTCAAAACTCGACCTCTTAACCTAACTTTTTATTTCTGTATTTTTCGGTTTTGTCGGTTTTCGGTTAAGTAATTTGATAGTTTTTTAGTTAAATTATACTTATTTATAAAAGAGTAAGAAAGATATTGAAATGTATTTTTTTTATTCAGTAGTTTTATACAGGTACGGACGAAAAGTTATTTCTATTCAAATCGGTTAAAAACATGTAGGTGGCGCCCCCTACAAGTAGGAGTCATGTTGACATCTAAATATCAGCTTTAGTTCAGAAATTATTTAGAAAAAACCGAAATAAAAATGAAATTTCTACACCCTGTATCTTCGAAACGAAGCATTTCAGGACATAAATTTATACGAACTTTTTTACTTATTTTTATCTGTAGAATATGCTGCCGAAGTGTCTCGAATACAATTCGGACCACCCTATATAACTATTGTCTAAAATAAGGAAAGTTCTAAAAAGCTACTTTACACTGTCAAATTTTTCATCAAATATCTTTTATAAAAGATCTTTGATAAAGAAATTTGATAGTGTAATAGCGGCCTCTAAAGCAGATCATTAAATAGTTTTAATGAACGTATGGTTCGAAAATCTCTGTATATGTTATTTTTACTTTAGGTATAATGCGAGACACACATTAAGCCTTATTGTGGATGGAATGAGTAGGCACATTGAAGAATTAGATAATTCAAATGTCTCCAACTCTATGCGAAGGCAAATTAACGCCGTTCTAGCAATGTCCTTGCTATTGACCGAACTCCTTCTCCTTCAAGTTACCGATTCTATTCCACCTGCAGTTACCATGACCCTTGATCCGGTAAGAGGCTCATTAGCCCGAACCTTGGACGAATTAGTGTCGGATATGCTAGGGAGCGATGTTAGCGTAGGTTCAACGCAACTGACCAGAAGTTTAGGAACGATGAGAGCCACCATGCGGAACGCACACCGAACATTGGAGCAAACTTACAATGCTAGAAGGAACGCGGTAATGCCGACACAGGGTACCGATAGGAGGCAACTTTTAGGGACCATTAATAGGTGTTTAAGAAACATAAATCGAACGCAGGAAAGAAATTCGAACAGCGAGCAAGAATCGAATGGTGAGGGTAGTTCCAGCTCGAGGCCGGCTAATAGTGGGACCAGTAGTACTAATGAGAACGTTACCGAAGCGTGGTATAGTACCATAAACGATTTAATAACAAGGTATTCAGATAATGCAGCTGATGAGGCGCAGAATCAACCTTCGACGTCAGGAGAGAGGGCAGAAAATAGGGAAACTCTGTCTCTGTCTAGTACAAATGACAATAGGTATGTGTGAATTTTATTGTCTTAAATGTGTATTGTAATGGCAAAACATTTTCCGATGCACGTCATCAATCATATCGACATTGACACTAAAGTCTATAAACCTGACTAAATTAAATTTTGACAAAAATGTTTAAATTTGTTGTATAATTCAAGATACCGAGCAGCTCTTCATTTTACTTTATAGAGCAAATGATTGTAACAGATATTTTATTTAGATTAAACCTGCAAAAATTAGTTTAAACCGAATTTTATTTTGGCTATGTTGGTCACGTTGCGCCGTTTTCAGTAAGGTTGTCGTTATTTGACAATTATCCTAATGTTATTTTGTATAATATCGTGTTGTTGAATTTTTGTGAGTAATTCTCGTTTTTTTGCCTATTTTCATAGTCTTTTTTTAAAAATTGCACTTTTAAGCACAAACAGTTCTTTAAAGAACTAAATTTTCGAGTTTCTGTATTGCACCAAATTACACCACATTCAAGCTATAAAACAAATAAATCAATTGATTACTAAAATATTAGTTATTAAATTAAAAATAAAACGTAAAAATCTTTAAAAAATGATATAAGAAATATATCCATCACAATCTGGCAGCGCTGTCGCCATCGCTTGTCACTCGAAAGTTGATGCGATTACTATATATTCATTCATAGCTCCTTAGGCCCGTATTTATAGTCGTGTCTCAAAACGCGACTCCAGTCACGAGATGCAAAAGACCGACAAAAATAACAGGCTTACGATTCGTTGCCCGTATACACGCGCCTAGTAAGCCTGTTATTTTTGTCGGTCTTTTTGAAGGCCCAGTTCGAGACGCGACTATAAATACGGCCCCTTAGAATTGTTATCAAGACTCGTTTACATCTCCAGTTATCACTCAGATGCAAAAAAATGCAACGGAACATTTTTACACAACAAACAATTTTTTTTAACAAATAGCTATTGTCTAAAATATATTACATAAAAAACTGTACATTTAACTTTACATATTAAATATATTTCAGTGATGATGATCCAGACGATCCAGAACCCGAGTGGTACTACCATCGCAACACCGATTCTTCAAACAACAACAGTAGTTTGTACCGAACCAACAACGTAAATTTAGTTCAGCCAAGTGAACCTAGTTATCCTCCGAGACTATGGAGCGTACCGTCGGTTCAAGTTAACGACGTTCCTGTATCAGAACCATCATTTTTTGCTCAAAGATTGTTGCCTCACAGACAAAGGGTGTCAGAGTTAAGGTAAGTAACTCTGAGAAAAATATTCCGAAATGTAGAGTTTTCTGTATATATGTTGTTTTATTGAATTTCACAGGTCTAATCCAAGAGTCGGCATATTTAGGCCTAGATTCCTGCACCCGCTCTATGCTCACGTCAATCCATTCGACGCAGACTTGGATGATCCGCAGAGAGACAGAGACCAGATATACGATGGAGAAATGCTTGCCACAGTAACACCCAATCATAGAATACAAGCCTGGGATATTTCAAATTGGACAGTTCCATCAATAAGTAATTGTAAGTAAAATATAAGCATATCCATATTTGTTAACTGGACTTTCCATATCCTGAACAAAATTTTTAATACGTTAATCGCAAAACACTTTCCGATGCACGTCATCAACCATATCGAAATTGACACTAACTAAATGAAACTAAATGAAATTTTGGCAAAAATGTTTAAATTTGTTGTATAATTTAAGATACCGAACATCTCTTCATTTTACTTTATAGGGCAAATGGTTGTAACAGATATTTAATTTAGATTAAAGCTGCAAAAATTAGTTTAAACCTAATTTTATTATCGCTATGTTGGTCATGTCGCAAGGTTATCGTTTATTATTTGACAATTATCCTAATGTCAGTCATTATTTTGTATAATATTGTGTTGTATTTAAACAGTCGAAGCAAAGAGCTTGTAGCTTTCCTGTTTTTTTTTTTTAACTATTTTGAAAGAGAACGTGTCAATAAAGGTCCTTTATTTACCCTTGACTGCAGTCAGAGAAGTAAATTTGATTGATAAGCACATTACACTACTCTCAAAGTTATTCATACGTCAGTTTTTATTAAATCTGTGATTATCAGTTTGTGCATTAATAGCACCCTCTTACTTGTTATTACCACTTATGGCGTTGTAAGATGTACATCAATAAATAAATAAATAACTCATAATAACGCTTAGTATAATCTTCATAGTGGACTAGTTTTTGTCAATATGTGATAAGTAAAGTAAGCTATAAAACAAATAAATCAATTAATTACTAAAATATTAGTTATTAAATTAAAAATAAAAAGTAAAATTCTTTAAAAAATGATATAATAAATATATTGTTTGTCGCTTTTAAATTAAGATTCATCTCATAAATCCATCACAATCTGGCAGCGCTGTCGCCATCGTTTGTCACTCAAAATTGATCACGTGCATCGGAAATTGTTTTGCGATTACCATAATCACCTTCTGCGATTCAGTATGATGCAGTCGTCAACTTTCCTGAGTGATATATTATATTTTCAGCCCTTAAAAATGTCGTCGTTAATGAATGCAAGATACACAATGACGCAAGCGTTGACATAGCCACAGACGGAACGATTCTAGTGTCATTATTACCTTCTGGTGGTTACTTGAATGTCACTAATCGTTTAGGTAAGTAGTTTTTGTATTAAATTTGATATTGTTAAATTAACAACACTTAATTTTTGAGCAGGAGTCTATAGTTTACGTTGGGAAACTTTGGGCCAGTGTCTTTATACAACCAGTTTTGAACAGAACGCTGTGTCGGTGTCCTTGTCTCCGTTAAGCCGTCATTTGTTGGTCGGTTTCGCATCTAGGAGAGTGTCGATAATACAGAGCGATCGATGGGTAAGTTTTTTTTTTAATTAATTGTCAGACAGCAAAAAATACGCGATACATTCAGTCATTGTATTCATTATACAAAAGCCAAAGCAATAAGACTTAACATTTGATATGACAAAGTTAAATTGTTACACGTGTTTCGCTCATACCAGCATCATCAGACAAGTTTATACGTGTAACGTGTAACAATTTAACTTTGTCATATTAAATGTTGAGACCGAGACTTAGAGTCTTATTGCTTTGGCTTTTGTATTACAAACCAGGTCTCTTTGGGATCAATGGACGCCTTTTTAAATTGTATTCATTGATTCTGTTCCTGCTCTGACTGAATGACACTTCATCAATGACAGATATTGCTGAAAAACTGAAATTCTGTTTATTAGTAGATTTTAATTGAATAAAATAATTAATACAGGTAATGGCAAGAATCTACAAAATAGAACAAAAGGATGTTCCGGGCGATAGGTTACCTGTATTAAGGGATCTAGAGCAACAGAGAGAAAGCAGAATTAATTGCATTAGGTGGTTACCAACGTCAGGCCAAGGATTGATTTATGCAACCAACACCGGTCAGCTGGTCATTCTTTCTTAAATAGTTATCTAATAATTTGACCACAGCGTCTATATACTGATGATAGTGATTTTTCGACAGGACTATTTTGTACTTCTAGTTCAATCACTGGAGGCATTTTAAGTGAACCATGTAAACATACACATACAGGGTAACCCAGCATTGTGAAAAAGCTATATCAGAGGATTTTTGATTGAGATTTTCACTCAAATTCTGGGCAGTAGATGTATGCACATTTTAAAAAGATTTTTATCAGTATAATTAAACTAAAGTTGTACATTTTTAGCACAGTGAATTTACCATTAATTCCCATTCTAAGAATACCATAATGTCATATTCTATACTGAGTGGTTTTTGAAATATGACCATTTTTAGACTAAATTTTATGCACATTTAAATCTCTTCTCAAAAAATACTCTCCCATTAATATAAATCACCTACAAAACGAGTCAAAACTTCATGTATTTTTCTCCACCGTTTCAAATGGAACATGTATTTTATGACATAAATTAACGTAATTTTTATCCAACTTTATGTTTTGAAAATTATTTTTATATTCATGTTTTTACTACCCAACTAAATTTCCATTTTTTTAATTAGTTAAAGGTTATAGATGCATTAGACAGAAAATATAACCCTATTTATTTTATTCGCCAAGTGACAACATCCTGTATTTTATGACATAAATTAACGTAATTTTTATCCAACTTTATGTTTTGAAAATTATTTTTATATTCATGTTTTTACTACCCAACTAAATTTCCATTTTTTTAATTAGTTAAAGGTTATAGATGCATTAGACAGAAAATATAACCCTATTTATTTTATTCGCCAAGTGAAATATCCTTTAAGCCTAGTTCATGCACTTGCGAATTGCGATTTACGAATTGCGAAAAGCGTCCTGTTTGCGTTCTGATTGGTTACCTTCAAGAAAGACCTTGGAAGCGACCAATTGCAAGGCAAAAAGAACGCATTTCGCAATTCGTAAATCGCATTTCGCAAGTGCATGAACTGGGCTTTATTTGGTTAATATTGAAAAAGTTTTTAATTTTTAACTTTATTGTACTCTATTACAGATAGGTATATCACATTTGTTCTTATAATGAGTGAAAGACAAGGTATTAGGAAGTACTCAATAAAACAAAACTCTGTTCATTTATGAGACAAAATAAAGGGTGTTCCACACACAATAGATCTGTACGGTCGCGGTGATTAACCCCCCTCCTAAACATTCTAAAAGGGTGTTCCGTTGGAAATAATGAAGAAAATACAGCTTTTATACTCACCTATGTATCAAACAACACTGCAAATTTTAGTAGGCTGAATTTTGACATAGTATCAAAAAGTTTAAAATTTGACAAAGCATAGCAGAAAACGCCAAATTTATGTGGTTTAACTTTAGTTTTAAATTAAAATTATATCACCTTGTATATTAACTAAAACATTTTTTAATCATGTGTTATAAAAAAAAATTAAGTGAAAATCTCAAGCTATGATCCTGATACAGAACTTTTTCAGAACGCTGGGTCGGTCACTGTATGAGATATTTATAATTTAAATAAAATATTATATATCTACAACTATTTAAACTAGGTAACCTCCAATTAAAGCTGATCTTTAAATATGGTTATAATTCATAAGTAAACTTCAGTTTCAAAAGTACATACTAATTATTGTATGATATTAATACACATTAAAAGTTTATGCCTTTGTTTGTATATATAAAAATCAAGAAAATATATAAATATTTTTTTCTTACTTTTTTAATCTGTATAAACAATCAGTCTGTTTGGGTTTTATCAGTAAATATACTTGTCACTTTTTAGTTTAATTAGATGGTACCCTGCTTATTGCTTTTGGTACAATTTATAAATATTCTGAGGCTGTTTTAACTCTAATTATAGATATTATAAACTATGTAATTGTTAGAGACTGTATATTGTTCTATTTCTTCAACTTGCATAAATATTTTTCGTATACAATGTAGTTAATTGGCTTTTTTAATTACTATAAATCATATATTGAGCTGCATAGGAATTTAATATTAATTCATTTTGACTGTAGCCTGTCTGACGGGAGAATATACAGCGCGTACCAAAAAGTTTGCACCAAATAATGCAATTTTTTGCTATTGAGTTATTGAAAAAAAATTTCAGCATGTCATATAAAAAAAATCATTTTGACATATGTCATGCGAGACCTGTCATGGCGACAAATTTTAAAATATACAATTTTTTTGGTTACTTTTCTAAAAAATGGAATTTTTTGTACGAATGACCGAGCTGATTTAGTAAAAATACTTTCAATTGCAGTAATTTTATTTTACTGGCCCACAATGAATTGTAAAAACTTAAAAATTGTAGTTATCAGACTACCGGCTTTCCCTGTATATTTATGAGACGTCTTCAAATTTTGTAAGACATAAGTCAAGATGTTATTTTTGTTATAAGGCCTGCATAAGTAGATCCACATAAACTTTCTTTAATATTTTTTTCCAACTTGTTGGGGACTTTATGGCACATCCTGTACAATTTCAACAGATGTGGTCTCAAAATCGAGAATGAATTAGAAAAAAGTAATGTGATGTATTCTTTCGCTGGACAGGCTATAGTTTGATTATTTGTCTGTTTTGTTTACACAAGGACTTTATATAGAGGCTGACTATTTTACTTTTTCGTTATTTTATTAAATTGTTTTTTTTTTATTCTTCAATCCTTTATAAATTAATTAGTAGTAATTTTATAATTGGCAAAAAACAAAAATAAAGAGTAATCTATTTATTATTTATGTAAATAAGCCTTCTTGTTGCATTGACTGAAGCTAATGTTTTTCTTTTGTATTTTAATAAACAATACACTGTATCAATTTACACTGTATATTTCTCTTATTAAATAAACTCAATCTAAAAATACCTATTTATTTTTTCTTTACCTGTGTTAAACATCGGAAATATATACCTAATTTTAAGCAGATTTTGGATCGTAGAACTATTATTATATTTATAATAAAGTAAAAAGACCTGGTCGTCAGTGCGTTTGAGTTCTAAGTATTGTAAGAAAATTGAAGTAAATAACTATCCAAATAGATTTTATCATGGGATTATAAAAATAATTTTTCCATTTAAAAAAAAATTACCTTCACACTTTTGTGAGACACTCTGTACAAGTGAAGATATTTTCCTGATTTCCTGAAACATGTTTTGGTTCACCCAGAGATGCCCGACGCACTCCCTGTATATTGTTTATGCTAATAACTTTTATGTAGGTATTAATAGATTAACATAGACTGATAAATAAAAAGAACAATGTTGTCGCTTCACAGATTAGATTGTAGTGTTTATTGTTGGCTTTGGGCCTTGATTACAACGGAAGAAACACCAGTATATTTCAAATAATGCATTATACCAAATTCAAAAAAAAAAGAGTACAATTATAGCGATATATTAATAGATATCTACCGTATGATCGAATAAAAACGGCGTCTAGTTGGCTTGGAAATGACGATCGATGGCATTTCCTATATAAATTTACATATAAAATGACAGCGATCTTCATTTCATAGCCATCGCTGACGCCGTTTTTATTCGATCATACGGTATGTGTAACTAACAAAATGTACTTTGTTAACAGAAACTAAAAATGATTCTAAAATTTAGTTAGAAGTGCGCGAAAGATACTTCAAAAAGTAGTAAAAACTAATACACGTTTGTGAAGATAATTTTTTAAAGAAGCTCAACGTACGTAAGTACCTATTGCGTATTGCGCATTCATAATTTAGTTAATTTAAATATTTATATATAAATTTTAACATAATATTTTAATTAAAATGCCTCTACACTACATGGTCTTAATTTTTCCACGAAAAAGCCTCTAATTTCAATACGTATTTACATATTCAGTTTGTTGTTCATGATTAGAATAAATTTGAGAGTTAAATACCTATTTTCAGAGCCTATTTTAAATAATTTTGTTTTAAGTGTTTTGTTGGTTGCCTATAAAAAATAACATCTTCTTCTTTTTAAATACGAGCTCCCATTTTTTTAAGTTAAGTTAAAGGCCTAAGCTACCAGGAGTATCCGGCCTGTTTTTGGTCCGTACTTATTATTTCTGGCTTTGCAGATTAATCAAAATCTGTAATCTGTGGTCAGAAAGTCAAAATTTGAAAAAGTAAGGTTATTATTATCAAAAAGTAAATTTATTTAATATTTTTTAAATAAAATAATGTAAGTATATATTTGTGATTTAAGTGAATAATACTAGAAAAGAATATAATGATTCTTGGATATTGCCGTATATTACGTAAGAGTTCTAACCGATTAAGAAGAATTTATATCTCCGCTTGTTTAAGATACAGTAGTTCAAATAACTTTGAAGAATTGAGTGATAGGTGTGTAGAATATAAAAATTAATTCTTTAGGAACATATCTAAAAGACAGTTTTTAGTGAATATAATAAACTGACAGACAGTTATTTTCACATTAAAGAAGCTCATCGATGTCTAATCATTCAGCCATACGTAAAATGGGGACCGAAGAAGTTAAACATTACACCCGAAGAACAACTTTCCGAGGCTATAGCGCTTATTCAAACTCTACCATCATGGACTGTAGAAGACACCTTAACCGTTCCTCTAGACACCTTGGATAGAAAGGCATTATTTAAAAGTGGATCGATGGAAAGAATTAAGCAAGTAGTGATTCAAAGGCCAGAAATTAGTGCCATATTTATTAATTCTAGTTCATTAAAAAAAGCAACAACGGTGATACTTCAGGAAAATTTTAAAAGAGCTATTATGGACAGATATAAAATTGTTATGAAAATTCTAAAAACTCATGCAATAAGTAAACATGCAAAGCTGCAAGTATCTTTGGCTGAATTAGCGTATTTAAAGAAAAAGAGCGAACAGGACTTGATTTTTAAAACTTACAGTTCAGAGGCTTTGAAACTAATGTTTCAGAATAGGGAACAGAAAATTAAGTCTGAAATTGAGAATTTGAGAAGTCACAGAAATTTATTAAGAAACAAAAGGAAAAAGATTGATTATCCAGTAGTTGCCGTTGTTGGATATACTAATGCTGGAAAAACATCCCTAATAAAGGCCCTAACAAACGAGGCAAGTCTTCAACCTAAAGATCAGCTCTTTGCAACTCTAGATGTAACTGTTCATAAGGGTATTTTACCTTCAGGTCTGGATGTTTTATATATTGATACAGTTGGATTTATATCTGATATACCGACTAACCTCATAGAATGCTTTGTGGCTACTCTAGAAGATGCTCTTCTTGCAGTAAGTTTGAAAAGCAACATTTAAAATAATATTAAAAAAGTTTTTTTAAGGATGTAATTTTACATGTGGAAGATCTTTCTAGTATCAGTTTTGACTATAAAAGACAACACGTTTTAAATGTTCTTAAAAGTTTGGGAAAAGATGAAAATTCTGATGATCTTTCAAGTAAAATATTTGCTGTTGGTAACAAATGCGATTTGTTGAAATTAGACACTGAAAAAAGAGAAACAGATGTAAATGTATCAGCCCAGAAAGGAATTGGTTAGTTCTCGTTGAATCTATGTATATTTCGGTAATGTATTAAGTTCTTAATAATCTTAAAATAATCAATGCTTTAAAGGTTTGAATGAACTGATGACCCAATTAGAAAAGTTTATATTAAAATCGACACAACGACAAAAGATTACCTTAAAAATACCAAACGGAGGTGAAGAAATTAGGTGGCTATATAAAAATGCAACTATATTAGAAGAAATTCCTGATGAAAATGATTACCAATATATTATGGCAAAGGTAATAATAACACAAGTGAATCTTAATAAGTTTAAACATTATTTTATATAATATATTAATATTTATTACAAAATTAAAATTTGATAAAATATTAATCCCTGTTTTTCCTTATAAACCCTATGTGAAAAATAATACCACTTAAACCTCAAAACTATGAACAACATCTACAACAGTTTTTAACGAGTCTATGGGGGCGTCAGGATAAATACCATGACCTAAATTAACAATATACCTGTCACTTCCAAACTCATTTAACATTTTTTCCACTTGACTGTTGAGGTCACTTTTAGAAGAATAGAGAGCACAGGGATCAAGGTTTCCTTGTATGGTAATGTTTTTGTTTTTAAGAATATTTCTAACATATTTCGGTTCCACTGTCCAATCTACACCTAACACTTCATAGCCCAACTCAGCTTGTTCTTCTAAGCAATACCATCCTCCTTTTGCAAATAGAACCTGAAAATTTAATCTATGTATAATCAATAATTAATTTATGACAAAGTATATACCATACCATTGGAACTTCTTCCAGTTTTTTCTCCCTTAATTTTTTCCTTACTTCAAGTGAAATCTTTTTCAAATATGGCAAGCAAAAGATAGAATAAAGATTTTTGTTTAAATATTCTGCGTTACTATCAAATACTTGGACAATCTGAGCGCCATATTCAATTTGCATTACTAAATAATCTATAATGACTTGCGTTAAAATTTCTAATAATTCATGAGACTTTTGTGGATGGGCATAGAGCCATTTTTTTGCTTTTGAATATGTTTTTGAACCTCCACCTTCAATCATATAACCCATTAAAGTCCACTAAAACATAATATTTAGGTCTTTTAGAAAATATAGTTGTGTTATATAAATACTGGTGCTCCTGTAAATCCAAATAGGGGTACATTTCCCTCTAACTTATGTCTAGTCAGGTTTATAGCTTGACCAACATATTCCAATTTCTTAACAGTTCCTTTGGTATTTAAGTTAGAAAGGGTTTCTAATGTCAGGGGTTCTGGTAATACTGGGCCCTGTTACAATAACATACATGAATAAATCATTAGAAACAGAATCACGTTTCTTACTACTCCTGGGCGCATTTCAACATCCAAACCAAGAGCTTGTGGTATTACTAATATATCACTAAAAATGATTGCCGCGTCCAATTCATAACGTCTTATAGGCATAAGAGTTACTTCACAGGCATATTCAGGATTATTACAAATCTCAAAGAAATCATGTTGTTTGCGATACTCCCGAAATTCTTAAAAATATTCTTTTATTTACTTATGTAAAGGAAAAGAAATTGAACTAACCTGGAAGATATCTTCCTGCTTGTCGCATTATCCATACTGGTAATTTATCAACTTTTTCCCCGCGAGCTGCCTTTAAAAGCCTCTCATTTTTAAGTAAAGGGAAGTCTTTGTTTATTGACATTTTTTATTAAAAATTTACTAGAAAATGTTATAAGTACAATTTCAATTTGTTCAAGTTTGGACGAAGATAAGTTAATACTTGTAGTTAATACAGATAACTTACTTATCAATATTCTATCAGTTCACACCACTTATAGATTGATTATCAATGATCATGATTTTAATTATTCTATTTCCTTTTTCCATTAATACCTTATTAATACCTATTTAATTTTTAATACCTATATATCTGGTGGCATATATATCAAAATTTGTTTTTTTTAATTGGTTTCAGAGATATAGAGAAGTCTAATCATGGTAGCTGCCATGTTCTCCCTTTAGGTCTATAGGGGGAGGTCAGAAAGTAATGGTGATATAATTTTCATTTTATTGATAATGAATGTTGATCTTTAGTTTATCTTAACAATATTGCGGAATTTTAACTAGACTAAAAGAGTCTATAACTATGGGGCTCCATATCTAAAGGGGTAGAAAATAAGAAAATTCTAGGGCGTTAGATATCCAAAAGGGATGTTAAGGGAACCTTATAGAAGCTTCTGCTCACAAGAATGATGATTTGGACGCGACCAAAGTTGACTTGTGGAAATCGGCAAATTATACTATTCTTGGTATAAAATATTTACGCTCGAGAATGCCCATGTGACATTGTCTTTTGCAACTTTGTGACTCTGTTTTTTTATGTCACGCTTAAATCGTCAGATTATTTAGATACACACTTTTCTGCATGTAATTAATTCACCTTGCCTTCATATGATGCGCAGGAGTAATCTTTTTATTCAAAGCGCAGTAGTGTTCCTTATGGTAATTTTTTTTACTACTCTTTTGGGCTATCGGCTCTCTTACACGCAGGACACTGTATAAAAGGTGGAGGAGTACTCAGGGTACAAGGTTTCTCCCATAAGAAACATTTTGAATCGTACTCGTCCAAGCTATGGAGTGTTGATGTATATCTACCTCTGATCTCTACTAATCTCTACACTCCATAGTCTAAGCTCTATATCTCTGATTTGTTTTGCGTTGCTAATCATATATCAAAATGTTCTAACCATAGAAGCATATGACTTTTATATGTATATGATGTTATATAATTGGATTATTTTATTGTTGGTAGTATTGACTAAATTTAGTAACATTATGGTAACATTTTTTACGGTTGGTAATTGGAGGTTGCGTGACCTCCCTGTTCCGGAGGAAAAAGACGCCATCGTTTTGTTAAATTTGTCCTTTGAAGTTTTCAATTTTCCTTATTAATTAGGTACCGCGTTAGCGCAAAAGTGTAAAAATTTTGTCGAACAATAAAATGGGAGCTCCTGCTGCACGTGGAAAACCGAAACGTGGCGGCGGTCGAGGAGGAATGAAGAGAGGTGGCGGTCGAGCACTCAACGGTAACCCGGCTTTATTTGGTGGAATGCGAGGAATGGGTCCTCCTATGCGAGGAGGAATCAGGCCGCCACCCATGGGCCCCCCAGGTATGAGACTACGACCTCTGCCAGGACCACCACCGCCGCCGCATCACAGGATGATGGGGCCAGGACCTAGAGGTCTTCCACCACCAGGAATGAGGTATGTGGTAGTTTAGCATTTCAAATATGGCGAATTCTTTGAAAGACAACTGTTAATCTCATGACTAGCAAATTGGTAGGAGTAAAATTAATTTAAATCCGACGTTTTATATTAACTTATGAAAGCAAAATAAAAGCACTAAATTCACCACAATACACCAAAACTTTATTTTTTGACACGGGCGCGCGTTTCGCTAGCCATGTTAGCATTATTAGTAGATGATTAAGTCTTATTAAACCAGTTTTAGTCATCTGCTGGTAATGCTAATGTGATTAGCGAAACGCAGGTCCTGTGCTAAATGTAAAGTGTTTTGGTGTATTGTTGTGAATTGGTGTTTTTATTTTGCGGTTGTAACATCAAAAGTTCCAACCTTATGATTTAAAAACATAATATTAATAGCTACCAATCCAGTCCTATGACCCTATCTATGGGTTTTTATAATATTAAAAAGGATGCTGCTGCTAGGTTCTTAAATAAAGTTATAATTGGGAGTTCCTTATTCTAATAAATATCCAGATTGAATAATGTAGAAATTTTATTAATTTTCGATTCCTAAGATCTATTCTAGCATATAGCTGCATATTCATTTGTTTTCTAGAAATTAAATTAATTTTCCACTTACAGTTACATTGAAATCTTGAAAATGTTTATAACTTTGTAAACCTTAAATTGCATTATTCTCTTGAAAACATTTTTCCTTAATGGTGTACCTACTTGTTATAAAAAGTATTTATTCCTTCCCTATAATTTTTCTCTGACATAGGTACCTATTTTGCTAATATAAAATTTAAAATATTATGAGGATTTTGCAATGAATGGTTAGTTTCATCTTTTTTCTCATCTTTTTCGTGGTCTAAACCAGGGATGAGTTTTTCAACAGTTCCTCATTAGGCCATCCATGTTATATTTCAGTCTGACATTTTTTACATTTTGATTAATAGAAATTCTTACATTGTCCATTATATCCTAAGCATATTGACTTAAAATGATGTTAAAATCATGAATAGGCCCATCAGTTTCAGAATTATCTGATGGATTTATATTTTTTTATGTAAATAAATAATATGTAATTTTATTTTAAATAATTGTGAGATTGAAATTAGTTATTCTAAAATATCATGCATTAACTTAAATCATAGTAAACAAGTATATTGAACAGTATAGGTCAGCTTTTTCATTAAAAATAACATAGGTAAAGGTAAAAGGTTTTTCAAAATTAGGAAATAATTGCACAAAAAGCGATAATTCTGTCAAATAGAGTATGGTTAAGGACGATTATTATAAAGATATAAATTCATCTTATTCTAAGAGAAAGCAAACTTCCACAAGGAAGCAGCCCTACACAAGGTAGTACACAAAGTATGCAAAATTGAATTACAGAGTATAATAATATTAAGGTTTTAATATATTTTGTATTTAAAATTATATATAATTATAATTCATGAAATAGGGTTCAAGTTGTTTTTGTATAGGAAAATATGGGGTATTTTTATTGAAGCCTAAATTATTCAATATGCTTATGCTCATAGCTGACTAAACTTTGATCATTTTTCAATCTGCCTGGCCTTGATTTGGCATTTTGTAAAATTACTGAAAACAGGCAGTTTTTTTGCACAGGCACATAAAATATGGTCATTGTTTAATAAGCTTAATTCTGATTAGGCTTTTTGTAAAAATTACTTCTTTTGTTTAAAAAGCTGGTGTTTTATAAAATGCCTAGTGTTTTTGCAAAAAGCCTGATTATTATATACGCCTGCGACAATCATCTATGTTTTTCAGTCTGTTAATTTTTATTTGGTAGCACGTGTTAGAATAGATGTAACATTATTTCAGGCCTCCACCACCAGGAATGAGACCGCCTCCACCCGGTATGCGCCCGCCGCCGCCGCCAATGATGATGCGTCCTCCCATTCCGCCTCCGATGCGCGGCGGTCCTTTTAGAGGAGGTCCGCGAATGAAGGGTCGCTTTCCTCCTGATATGCGCGGCATCAAACGAGGCAGGATCGTCAAGAAAAACCGCACCAGCTTGAAAAATATCGATCTGTTTAAACCCTGGGTCACGGATGCGATGCGGACCGAGTTTGCGAAAAAAGACGAACTTCTAGCACAAGCTAAACAGACTCAGAGCCTCGACGATTGGAAGAATTACCGAGATCAGAGAGAAAAGTGCAGCAAGATCTATCAGGAAGGTCGAACTGCACAAGTAGGCCAGCAGGAGGTGCGTATCCCGCAGCTTATGCCCGAGTCTAATTTTAAGCGAACTACGGCACCTATTGATTATACAGCAGACGTCAACTTATAGGTATTTCTCATTGAGTATATCACTGTCCAAATTTTTTTGCATGATTTTTACTACTGGGCATAAATTTTTAAATGTTCCGTCGTGAAATCAGAAAAAAATTGTTTAGGCGAATTTTTTAATTTGCTTTAATGGCTGAACTATTGATGTTTTATATTTGACCGTAATATCAACTAGAATTGTATAATTTGACTAATTCTATCTTAAGTGATGGTCATAGAATTTGATTTCATTTTAGACAAATATGTGACAGGTGGCAAAACATTTTTCATTGTTCTTGTATTAAATTTGCTTTTTGTTTATTGAAATCTTCGTAAGGGATGTTTTTTTTCTTATTTTGTTTTAATACAAATTATGTGTAAATTTACTGAATTTAAAAAAAATAATTTTTCCTAAATGTCTCTTTAGGTAAATTTTAAATTTGGGAAAAAATCAAAAATTAAACATTTGTCTTGGTAGACAATTTTATAAAGTAACCTAAATTGAGTTGCATTCTAATTGGTTTTTGTACATCTGCTACTATTTGTTAGTGATTTAACATTAAATAATTAGCAAGAAGGAATATTTGTATAAAATATTTTGTTAGATAAGATTTATATGAGGAATACCTATAACAATTTTACTACCATTATTTACAAAGAAAGGTTTACAAAAAATATCTCGATATTTTTAATTTTCAATTTTCATAAAAAGTTTTCGTTACTTTTTCAGCTTCGTATTTCATTATAGAGGTTTTTATAGTATAATATTTTTTTTAGTAATTAAGTTTTCTTTCTATAATTTTCTTAAATTTTAATGCTCTTATTACCTTCATGCTTAAATTAAAAAAAGGAATACCTATAACAATTTTACTACCATTATTTACAAACAAAGGTTTACAAAAAATATCTCAATATTTTTAATTTTCAATTTTTATAAAAAAGTTTTCGTTACTTTTTCAGCTTCGTATTTCATTAGAGAGGTTTTTATAGTATAATATTTTTTTTAGTAATTAGGTTTTCTTTCTATAATTTTCTTAAATTTTAATGCTCTTATTACCTTCATGCTTAAATTAAAAAAATTGAATAATTAAATTGTTTAAAGCAAAAACCAATAGAATAGACTTATTCTATTTTTAACATCCTTGAGTAAAATTTGCCTAAAACAGGCATTTATTAATAAAATTGTCTTATATTTGTAAAGAAAATTTTTTCCATTCAAAATAAAAATATAAGACATCAAGTATTTTCAAGAAAATTTTATATAAAGTATCGAACATTGTTCACTATACAGTATTGCAGAATTGTTTTTAAAGAGAATCTATGAAATTTGAAAATCTAAGCACTTGGTTATATAACACTACACATAATATATACTTATATAAAATTTCTCTTGAAATTATATGTAGCTCCTTTCTTGAAAATTAATTTTTATTTATTTTTTCAAGCATGGAGGATTTTGTTTACAAAATCGCATTAAATAGGGCGCTTTTGCTTATCTGTTTTTATCACACTAATGAAAGCTTAAAGAATGATCTTCATTTCAAAAACAGTTAAGCAAACCAAACTGCTTTGAATTATTTTGAAGATAATTATATATATAGGCCACTTTATTAATGTCAATCTCTATTCACTTTTGAAAGATGTTTTAGTAATTTATCATTTATGTACGTATTCTTTTTTTGGCATAGAAAAGTGGTCTTAAACTCGTTGGCAACTGGAAGTTGTTCAACGAGTGACTAATTATTTAAAAATAAAACACTTAACCACAGTCTAAATGTTATATGTTATCCTGAAGAAAGTCTAAAACAATTGGGTATCTTTACAGGACAAAAGCAAAAATGTTTCCACAGAGGCAGAGACGAACAAAAATTTAGAAAGTAACAATGAGCAAACGTCTCAGCCTGCCGAAGTTCAGTCAGCTTAAGGGGCTCTCTTTAACTTTTATAAGCGGCAGCCGATTTCAAGTTGCGAATCGGCCCAACCCAAATTTCACCCTAAAATAGTATTTTCAATATTTAGTTAATATTACTTGTCAGTCTATTGACCTAACTGCTATAATGTAACAAGTAACATTCTCAGTTGTCCATTTGTATGTTGTGTAGCTGTTAAATTAGTCAAAAGTATTTTTCGTTTTTTATTTAAACGCAATTTTGCTCGCTCCCGAGTAAAGATTTAGTGTAATATTAATTTTACTTGAATGCAAAATAACCAGATTTCTGTTACTATATCTCAGATTTTTTTTAATATTTATATAAAATAAGGTACCTTTAATTAAGGTACTTTAAGTACCTTCTAATATTAAATGTAATCTTAGGACAAATTATTTAATAAAAAAGTATTTTGAAATCAATGAAACTTAATTATTTGCAACATATCTCTTATTGTTTAAGAACCTGCAACTTTGTTTTTATAGTTTCTAAATATATGTATGTCCTGCCAGTTTTTCCTGGGTACGAGTTAATTTTTTTATATTAGAAACTATCTTAACCTTACAGTGTATTGCAAAATAACAATATTTTATTACAAACACGTTATTTTAAACTCTGAACGTTTTGCTAGCCATTTTAGAACCATATGCATATGATTAAAATGTCCAATTGAGTCTTAGTCATTTGCTGATGATGCTAACATAGTTAGCAAATGTTCGAAAGAGTTTAAATGTTTTGGTGTATTGTGGTAAATAACTCCTGTTATATATTTTGCTGTTGTAACACCAAAAATTCCAAGTTCTATTGTATATTATTAGCTAATATATTGATTAGGTAAATAATTATTAATAAAATAAAACTAAAACTTTGAAGGAAGATGTACAGGTTTTTCCTAAACATTATGTTCAAATGGAAGAGGGTGATTTTTTGGTTTATTTATTACTGAAATTTCAAATAAACTTATAGGTTTGCAAACGTAAGCTGCAAACAAAACTTCAATATATTTTTTCTTTGAAGCTTAAATGAACTTTAAATTTTTTATAAGGTTTCTTTTTTAGTTTTTATTGCATTTTCGATATACCTTTTGAGAAGTGTAATTAGCTAGATGAATTTAATTTCAACTACACGGTCCGCAACAATGTATGTCTTGGGTCGGTATCTGCATGTCTAGGAGTGAATCGCTATAGCGATCTTGTAAGTCAGAGAGAGTAAAATGTGAAATGATTATTACATAACCACTTAATCCCGTGCTTTTGTTTCATGTGCTTGGTAAAATACTTCTTTTATTACGTACATCTTATTGTACTGAACACATTAACTGTATAATGTACTCATTGTACACACAAAAATCGTCACTCAAAGTCAGTCTTTGCCGACCGTGTATACATTTATAATGAACACTGAAATCTCAACACCCTGTAAATCCGTAACGAAGCGTTTGCAGACCTAAGTTTACTTGAAATTTCAGTTATAAAATAAACCACACAATCAACCCATTCTTTTGTACATGAAATTTAGGAATACCTTGTATTTATCCTGATTAATAGGAATTAAAAAACTGTTAACTTTAAAGTAATTTTGAAATTGAATATTTATAAAAGTTTAACTGTATGTATGTAATGTAATTCTGTAAGTATATAGTCGTTTTACATAGATTTTAATTGACTAAACGCTGTTTACATAAATGTCCCATTTTTTATTAAGTCTACTCAGGAAAAAGTTCATAATGGATACCCACACCTAATTTTAAGACATCACTCCAATATTAAAATAGATATAAATATTTGGGAGTGTGTCTCAAGCTATCATCTAAAGGATCACTAATTCTCTATCAAGAAACTAAAAGTTTTCTTGATAGCGCTGGAGTTAAAATTGCCCGTAAGTTACTACAATTTTATTTATAATGCAGTTTTTTCTTTTTTTGTTTTCATCAATACATTACCTTTGTCTTTGTTTTGTTTTATTGAAAAGATCTTTAAAAAATAAGTTTAAAAAAAAGAAAATTTTCAAAGTAGTTTCTCTGACCTAGCAAATTCTGTATTTTCTAATAGGTAGTCTAAGAGTTTTTTGGTTTTTCTGTTGAGTTTTTTTTTATTAGAATTCAAAGAAATATTTCCGTTTTGTATTATGTATATAGGGTGTGTTTTTATTATTTGTTCTAGGATTTTAACATGGATTACTGTTACGTAAGGTTTGAATTATTCTTAATGTCTAATATACAGTATGATCATATTATAACTACGTCACAGTATGAGTATTTTGTTAAAATTTAGTTTTAATGTCTATAGATATTCCTAGACAGGAACATCCAATCTCGAGTTATTGAAAAAAATTAATTAATGTCTTTTTATGTATTGAAAATGCAATATACAGGGGGTGCCACAAATGCGAATTTGAACAAATAGGATTTTTTTATTCAGTTTAAAAAAAATATGCGGAAATGGTCAGCATATCCAATAACAAAAAAAAAAATATTGGTAAATTACAAATATCCTCTTTCAATATTCAAAAAGTGGGGATAGCTGACAAAATATTCAAAAAAAGGTAAGGAGGGAAGTTCAGAATTTGATTTTACTTATACTTACCAATTTTCATAAATATACAGGGACTTTTTCTTGAGAATATCAAAACAATCGATATTTGGAAGATTAAAAAAACCTATTTTTCTTGTTAAAATTACAAAAATTCAAAGTAAATCCAAGAAGAATAATTTTATATATTTTTTCTTTAATTTCCTGCAAATAATTTTAAAAAACAATGTTATGTACATATTGCAATTTTTCTGATAGCAATAACACTTAATACCGAACATATTGTGTTTTTTTTTATCTAGAATTGAGTATCAAATTTTAAATGTGTTAGCTCAACATTTTTATTTATAGGTCATTGCAACAAAATCTGTAGTTTAAAAAACTATGTCAGTCTTCAGACTACAGACTTTTTTTTATTAATTATTGCAGGACAGTAAAATAACATTTCTGCCTTAGAATTTTTTTTACTTGATTTGCTTTTTCTTATGTCATCCTTTTAAGAAAAAAAATTTGATTATTTT
Source organism: Sitophilus oryzae (assembly GCF_002938485.1). Taxonomy (NCBI): domain Eukaryota; kingdom Metazoa; phylum Arthropoda; class Insecta; order Coleoptera; family Curculionidae; genus Sitophilus; species Sitophilus oryzae. Next base: position 837,780 of record NW_022146045.1, read on the forward strand.
TTGAAAAAAATAATCAAAGGTCTTTTGAAAGTCTTTCTGTAGCTTTTAAATCAAATTTTGAATAACTGTTTCCTTGGACATTAAATGTGCCAAAAAAAATATCGCAAATTTTGTGATATTTTTTAATCTAACCATACATTTTTCATAAATAAAATGTCATGTCAAAATGATTCTTTGTTATAGGCTATCCCGAAGTAATTCCGTGTAAACTTGCTTTCAATAACTCTTTGGCAGGCCTTGTATACCCTGCCGTCAACACAGGGTCTTGGGTCGGCGCATGTCTAGCAGTGAATCGCTATGACTAAGTGTGTATTACATAACCAGTTAATCTGGTACTGTATTTCATGCACTTGGGTGAATACTTGCTCTTCTCTCTTTGTTCAGTACATATTTCTGTACTGTACAGGGTGGTCGGAATTGGTCTGTTTTAACAGAGAAAACCTATTTCCTGTCTAGATAGAGAAAAACCGACATAGATGTCATGGCTCGATTTCTGAGACACTTTTAATGGCATAACCGCCTGTTGATATTTTTACTGCCAACTGAGATACGGGGCCATTTTGATTTTTTTACCATTTTGAAAATTGCCCATAACTTTTTTAATTAGCGGAATAATAAAATTCTGTAAAGACGTTCTTAAGGCACTTTTTTAAGCACAATCCAGTGGCGTAGTGAGTTTTTTTCTATGCTTGCTCTCTTTGTTAGAAATAATAAAAAATATAATTTTTTAAAAGGAAATCATAGTTGGCTATGAACTTAAAAAAATGCTGACGTTTAACCATTTCGAACGATATAAAGTTATGGGTACCTATTTCTAAGAATGAGAGAAATATTAGGTTTTTCATCTTTGTATCGAAGTGTGCCTTGATTTTGTGTTGACCTAGTTGTCTAATTACTTTTGTCGCAATTTAATATTCTATATTATTATTTATATGCATAATTAGAGACTTTTGAAAAGGTAAATTAACATTCTATATTAGTATTATTCAATTATATTTTTTATTATTTCTGACAAAAAGAGCAGGTATAGAAAAATACTGACTACGCCACTGGATTGTGCTTAAAAAAGTGCCTTAAGAACGTCTTTACAGAATTTTATTATTCCGCGAATTAAAAAAGTTATGGGCAATTTTCAAAATGGTAAAAAATCAAAAAGACCCCGTATCTCAGTTGGCAATGAAAAAATCAACAGGCGGTTTGTGCCATTAAACGTGTCTCAGAAATCGAGCCCATGACATCTACGTCGGTTTTGCTCTATCTAGTCAGGAAATAGGTTTTCCCTGTTAAAACAGACCAATTTCGACCACCCTGTACACCTAGATTGTACTCTTAGTACACACGAAAATCGGTACCCAAAGCCAGGCGTTGCCGACCGTGTATAACAGAAATACCTTTTAAGCAAAAAAAACAATACTTTGCACAATACAAATTAAGTAAAAAATGAGTCATAAAATAATCAAGATCAGCAGTTACTTTAAAGTACACTTCATTCGAATGTGGGGGCAACCTGAAATGTAATTTCTAATCCTACTATGAAACTATAGATATTATTTTTTTAAACTAATGCTCATTTTTTGCTACTATAAATTAAATCAAAAGGAAAGCTTGAATCACTTTAATTTTATTTTTTAAAAAATAGGTATTAATTTGTCCCTATTATTTGTACACACTCTGTATATTTTATACAAAACCCAATAACTTTCAAACAATTTGGGACTATTTATCTTTGTCTATAATATTTCTTTGAATTCTGATTTCTTTCCTATATTTTTTAAACTCTTCTTATTGCTATTTTTATTTCATATTAGGATTCAGATACTGATTGTGAAGATTATGTTCATCCAGAAGATGAAACTCTGTGGGATGAAGAATATTACCAAGACCAAGATAACTGGGAAGACCTGGAAGAGATCTACTTGTCGTGTGACACATGCGAACGAGAGTTCTTTTCTCAAGAGCAGTATGACCAGCACATGTCTGAGCATCGGACTTGCAACTTGGACGGTTGTAATTTTACTGCTCACGAGAAAATTATAGAGAAACATATCAGAATGCAGCATTCGACTGGTACGAGTTTAAGGAAAAAAAAATGGCGGTTTTAAATTTACGTATTTATATTTTTTTACAGGTTTGTATGAGAAAATCCGAAACATCAGTACGCCTGAAGATATAGCGAAGTGGATTGAAGAAAGGAAGAAGAAATATCCATCTAAAGAAAACATAGAGCAAAGGTACAAGGAACAGGAAGAGCGGTTAAAGAAAGGAGTTCGAATCCCAAAGAAAAATAATAGATTTGGAAAAGACAAGTTTAGATGTAAGTTGCATAGTTATTTTGTTTCAAATCTATCAGAAAAATGATAATATATAGGGTGTGCCGTTTAAAAAATTTGATATTTTTTAATTTTAAATTTAAGTAGTTGGAATTCATAAATATATTTTGAACAGCCTGTAGTATCTAACCAAAATATCTTTACATAGAGATTTTTCTCTATCTCTATAAAACTCTCCTATCAAGTTTTAGTAGTCTAACTTCATAACAATTGCACCATTGACAATTTTTTACAACACTGAAATCTAACATTTATGTAAACATATTCAAATATATTACAAAAACTATTAATTTAATATAAGAAAGTTATAGAATTTTACGAAGAATATAAAAAATTTGGGCATTGCATTTAAAAAAATATGTTATATCTGCCACACGTTTTTGAAGCACTCTGTATACTTCGTAATAATTTTAAGATGTGTATCTTAACTTTCCCTATAACTTTTGTATTTAACATTTTTTTATAAACCTCGAAATAAATGAGATAATGGACTTTACTCTATCGTTGACTCACCCTGTACATTTTAATTTAAATTAAACGATCTGTAAAAATTTCTATTTATTTATTTACTTATTTCAACGGTATAGTTCACCGTTTTCACATAATTAAGAAAATAATAACAATCAACAAACTAAAAACTTAAAGAGAAAATATAGGGCAACAACAATTATTAAGGCTATATAAATACTAATAATATACCGATCTGGTCATCGAAACTGCGTGGTCTGGATTTTAAGAAGAGAAATAAAAATGAAACTTATACACCCTGTATCTCCGGAACTAAGCATTTTAAGACACATTCATACAAACTTTTTTACTTATTTTTATCTGCGGACCACCCTGTATATTTGAAAGGCTATGAAACGTTTTTTTTTGTTCTTTTTGACATGTATTTATTTAAATTATTGATTTTTTTTTTGTTCTAGTGGAAAAATCAAAACAATCGTCATCGTTATCAACTCGCCTTCAGCAAAATCGCCCGCCAAAGAGAAAGAAGATACAGAAGCCTCAACCGAAGGTTTCCTTAATAGACGAGAAGGAGGACTGGAATGGCAACATGTTTCCATTTAGGGGAACTGCAGAATTATTTGGCAACACCGAACAAAAACAAGTTAGCGATTTTGAGGATGACGAATGGAAAGAACACGAAGGAATGAAAAAAGTGAAGTTAAACAATGCTCTTGGGTCTTTAATGGCAGCTTATGGATCTGACAGTGAAGAAGAGACAATTAGCTGTCAGAATAAAGTGGAAGTTACAAAAGAAGATAATAAGAAAGTTCCCAGTACAGTTATTGATTCTAAATCTGAAAAACAAGATGTAAATATTGATATGAAAGCAAACTGTTCATTAAATGATAGTGATAATGAGGCACCTGAAGAGGTAAAGATCATTAGAAGTACTGATGTTGAGGAAAATAAGGAAGTGATAAAAGTACCCATTGAAAGCCAGGCAACTTCAAATAGGCCCACGCATAAAGGTAAAAGAAAACGTACCCATCAACGTTCTCGAAATTCGAAAAAAAGGAATCTGTCAAATCAAGAAACCCCATCACAAAGTATTCCTTCAACAGATAATTTTCCACATAATAGATTTAGAAAACGGAAAGTGACTCTTTTAGAAAAACTTTTGGAAAATGAAATTAGAGAGGAAAGAAATCTACTCCTTCAGTGCGTCAGGTATGTCGTACAGAACGATTTTTTTAAAAGTTCCTGAAAGTGTTTTTAAGCTTTAAGACCATATCTGTGATGTGTTTGTAAATATTTAGTTTTTGTATAATGATCAATTGTGTTTTTTGATAAAACATTAAAATTTTAATAAATTCACTTTTTAATTTAAATGATGTACATTTTATTTCAGTGATTTTTATTTTAATTAATAATAGAAACTTGGAAAATTAGATCATACCAAATAAACTTTTAATCACGTGATTAAGCTTGACCGGCAGAGCTGACCGCGTTGCCCACTTTTACATATCAGGGTGCAGCCACACTATCCTAAAAACGGCGTAACGGCCTTGAATCGATTTCCAGTAATTCTATTGGCTGAAATTTTTGACAGATAAAATTTCTGACAGATGAATGTTTCAGCCAATAGAATTACTGGAAATCTATTCAAGGTCATTACGCCGATACGCCGTTTTTAGGATAGTGTGGCTGCACCCTCAGAATCCCTAGCAGAAAATTAAATTCCAGTTGGTAAGCCTGGCGCCGAATATGCTCATAGTTGGCAACAATGAATTTAGAAATCGCGCTCTCGATTACGTATCTAAAAGTTTAATTGGTATCGCTTATATACCTACAGCGAGTTTATACAGGGTGTCCCAGAAATAAGTGCAAGTATTTTAAGGGCTGGTAGATCTCGATAAAAGAAACATATTTTCTCTTTATCGTTTTTCGAATAAACGTCCAAAATAACGGAGTTATTTTACTTTGAAAATTTCCAAAAAAAAATTTTGCTAAAATTTTGAGAACCACTGGATCTTTTCTGGATTTTCTTTCTTGTAAATTTAATATAATACCTATGTTGCCATATTATCAAGAAATTATGTTTTTTAATTAAACACTAAAATTTTTCAAAAAATTTCGAATTCTCAATTTTTTTTTTGTGAAAAAACCTCATAGGCTTGTTTCTGGGGTTGAACAATACTACCAGTTAAAATACTTGCACTTATTTCTGGGACACCCAGTATATTTACGAAAATATAAGTTAGTAGGGTATGGACCAGCTAAGAAGAGGATACGAGTGTTATCACCTAGGCATCTTCTGTCTTTCTTGCACTGGCGCATCCATGATTGACTCGAGAGAGAAGGTGCCCGTTGTTGGAACGATGCTCGTGGTCTTTTCTTAGTGGGTCATATCTGTGGTCATACTTTAGCTAGTCTATCCAAGGGGAGGATCCATGACAGTCATATTAATTCACAGGCCAATTGTATTGACTCTCTTTTTTCGGTTAGGTTCATTTTTAACACTAGAAAAATGTTACAAATATCTTCAAAACTGTTGTATTTAGCCATAAACAACATATTTATACATAGTTATATTTATTTTTGACGAGAGAAATAAATTAAATAGAAAAATGGACGTTTCCATTATTTATAAAAATACATTGAGGGGACATTATACAAAAGTTTTATTAACGTCTTCAGGGTGTTCCTTATTAGCATGCTACTATTTAAGGGCATTTTCTTGAACCTATTCTAAGGGAAAATTTTCAGATGAATGTGTGTCCTAAGGTTATTATAACAGATAAAAAAAAATCCACCCTGTATCTTAAAAGTTAAGATGTTTAGGATATAATTTTCATATGAAGTTTTTTTGTTAGAATAGGTCCAAGAATCTCTCCCTCAAATACACCACTCAAAACAACTATCCCATATTTAAATAAAAATAATTATTACATATTTCTAAATGAGGCAAGTATTTTTCTGCCTTGCTCTTGTGAGTTTTTTTAGGATAATTAGGGTAAGCACAGACCGGTAATTTTTAGTCGGCCATCTATTTAGTTGCAAAAGTGAAAACAATACATTTTTATGGAGCCGATCGGCCGAATATTTGATTAGATACATTGCGTAGCCTCAGACTATACGCTGACAGGCAATTTTCAATCGGCCGACTATTTAGTTGCATACTTGTAACCAATATAGCCTTATGGAGCCGCGCTCACATGCAATAAAATAGTCGGCCGATCGACTTCATAAGTATGTATTGTTTTCACTTTTGCAACTAAATAGTCGGTCGACTAAAAATTACAGGTCAGCGTATTATTGTATCGAATTTCTTTTCACAGTATCCATACTATTTAAAATCGTAAGTCAGGGAATTCAAAGTGTCTTGTTTTTCAAATTAATATTTTTTTTAGAAAATATGCGATACTTGTTTTGAGTAGTGTATTAGCATGTCATTATTGAACACCCTGTATAAAGGACATCATCACGATTGTAAAAATTTAGGTAGTAATTTACGTAATCTTGGCATTTTTTAATTTTATGACAAAAATACATTAACGTTTAGAAATACCGTATGATCGAATAACAACGGCGTCAGCGATGGTTATGAAATGAACATCGATGACATTTCCCATATTAATTTACATATAAAATGACAGTGATCTTCATTTCATAGCCATCGCTGACGCCGTTTTTATTCGAACATACGGTACCATACGATACGAAAAAAAAATGCGTCAAAGGCGGCTGGGGAATGACAATCGATAATAATTTTAGCGAGGTCAAGCCCTAGACGTCATTTACTTATCCCATACTCTTTATTTTTTAATGGCGCTTACTGCCAGTTGGCTTTAAGAAGGTTGTAATTTATTTTTATATTGAATAAAAATGATTTTTAAATGGGGTTGTTTAAAATTTGAGAACAGATAATTTTTTGAAACGTTCTATCATTTTTAAATCTTTCTAATCAATTTTTAGTTAATGACGTCTAGAGATTGACCTCGCCAAAAATATAATGGATTATCATTTCCCAGCCGTCTTTGACGCCGTTTTTTTTCGATCATACCCTCTATTTAACATATAGTTAAGATATTCTTGGTAGAAACAAAATTAAAACGACAAAGCTTAAAAGAAATAAATTTATTTTATTTAACTTAACATTATCAATAATTAGTCTTATCTAAAAATGTCTTAATACTTATAAAAATACAAATTACAATGATTGGTGAGATGACAAACAGTAGTAGGTATTTTGTATATTACAAATGGGGACTGTCTATGTTGTATGACGCAGATTATGACGATGAACGAAGATGATCCATGTGTCTAGGTAACGAACCTGGAACAAACACATTAAATTATTTTTGAGCGACACTTGTCCGAAAAACTATTAGTTATTGGTTTGAAAAACAGGTCAAACGGACAGCAGACGAGCCTTCGCGATATGTAAACAACTATACAGAGTTCAGCATAACGCCTAAAAATAAACGCAAAAATTCGTTGAAAACACCGGTGTAGATATATTGGATTGACGATTTTATTTTCGGAGATTGTCTTATTGCCAACAAACGGTATATTTCACGAACCTGTTTATGTCGGGGGCGGCTTTCAAATAACTTAGGTTTTCCAAGATTTTTTCGGTTTACAGAAAAATAGAGTTGTGCCAAGAGCACCCGCAATTTTATTGCACTTTTGAGATATTTTATTATACGGTGTAGTATAATAAAATATGTCAAACATGTACATACCCGTTGAAAAGCTTTATTTTTCAAGTTGTTAGAGGTCTGCGAAATGGTATATTTACTTAAAAATTTTAATTTTATTACTTAAAGTCATTTCTAAAAACTTCGTCAGCGATGGCTATGAAATGAAGATCGCTGTCATTTTATATGTAAAATTATATACATGGGGAATGTCACCAATGTTCATTTTCAAGCATATATATACATATATGTATATGTTTCCAAGCCAAATGGACGCCGTTTTTTTTTGATCATATGGTATAGTTTTTGTTAAACTTATATGGATTAAGGGTACAGTCTGTTCAGTTCAAAATATAGTGACAGTTATCTTGTCAGTTTAATTCAAGAGCAAAATAAAACATTAATTCACCACAATACACCAAAACACTTTATTTTTACACTGGACGCGCGTTTCGAAAACCACGTTAGCATCATCAGCAGATGATTATAAAACTGTTTTGATTTGTGAAGAATGGTAGTGTTGTTTTGAGTTTTAATCATCTGCTGATGATGCTAACGGTTAGCGAAACGTGCGTCCAGGCCGTCCAGTGCAAAAGTAAAGTGTTTTGTTGTATTCTGGTGAATTAGTATTTTATCTTGCTGTTGTAACACCAAAAGTTCGAACCCCCAACTGATCCAACTTATTTTGAAGGAATCCGCCTATTCTTGCAAAATAGCAGACAACCGCAGATAGTTTATATTTAACTGGTTAGTATGCAAACTATTTACAAAATCTGGTTAGGTTAGGGATTTTACCCCAGTTTACTAAAATAGCTGCTAGTTTACATCCTTGCCAGATAGTCTACAAAATTTATTTTAATTGTTTTTGTTTGTTAATGTACAGCGTTGGGATGGATAGGAAAATATGATAAAATAATAAATTTAATTTTCATTTAAAAAATTTATTTATAAAAAATAAAAAGTAAACTAGCCAAGAATCTTGCTATTTTGGGTGACTAAAGCTAATGGAGTTATCATATTAGCCTTTATATTAGCCAAAATTATAAATGATTATTATACAAACTAACTAAAATAACTGGTTAATATGAAAACAAAAATATAAAATTATGACATTATCTAATACGAATATATAGTTTGCAAACTAACCAGCTAGTTTGTAAACTAGCTCTTGGCTGCCTGCTATTTTGCAAGAATGGTCGGATTCTTCCAAAATAACAGCGCTTTTAGTTAGTTTGCAAAATAGCTGGCTAGTTTTAAAACTAGCCAAGTATCTATTTTAGCAGTAACATATCTATAATACCGCATGATCGAAAAAAATGGCATCCAGTTGGCTTGGAAATGAACATCGATGACATTGCCCATATAATTTTATATAAACAATGAGAGCGATTTTCATTTTATAACCATCGCTGACGCTGTTTGTTATCAAATTGAGCAGAGGCCAATAATATTTATTTGGAGTTGCATAAAAACAAGATTTCGTCTTTTAGTCCGACAAAAATATTAACGTAAAAATTAAATAACTTACAGATACTCCCGTACTAAGCACAGTATAAATAATATAATTTTTTTTCTTGTAAATAACATTCTTATCGTTTGCATTTTATGCCCATGATGTTTAGGGCTTTTGTTTATATCACCGCCGCGCCGGCCTTAGAAACGATCGATCGCATTGTGATCCGATTCAATTCTCACGATTCTTTTTTACGGGTCATCGTTGAAATCTTATGGATCCGTGCTGGCCACGATTCAATTGAACGAACCGTATTGTATGCAATGAATCAATTCACACTACTCTTTGAATGAACCGTCGCATTCTGATCCGATTCAATTCTCACGATTCTTTTTTACAGCTCATCGTTCAAATGTTATGGATCCGTGCCGGCTACGATTCAATTGAACGAATCGTATGTAAGCTTTCAAATGAGCCACTCGTTCAATCTTTTCCCACCTCTAGAATGAACCGTACATCAAAAAAACTGCGTCAAGTTGGCTTGGAAATGACAATTCACATTGGAATTCTCCAAGCCAATTCTGACAACGTTTTTTTTTCTTTCGTATTGTATGTTAAGACTACAAATTAATAAGGTTTCGCAGTTTATTCGTTAGTGTGCTTACTAAATAAGTGTTTTAATTTTTGTTATTTTTCTTATTAGTAAAGAACCCGTTATAATCTTAGATTATATAAGAATGTTATAATACTTACATTCAGTTAAAACATTCCCGCATATAAGCCCCATAAGACTAACAGGAGCGCTATGAGGATAAGGTAGGTGGTTATTAAGCTTTTTCCTTCGCTGGCGTGTGGTGGCATTTTGATTTATAACTGAAAAACAACATTATTATTAAACTAATATTTTTGGACTTCTTTATAAAAATAAATTATACACAACTAGATTCTTATAGTCCAATTTACAGTTGTAAGTTTTTCTATAGAATACCGTTTTAATTTATTGTTCTTCATGTAATAGTCAATAGTCATTTTTTTGGATGTCGTCTGTCGAATTTTTCCTAGCTCGTTTGTCCAACGAAATTATATTAACTTTATACAGGGTTCGGCAATAGTGCGTCGGGCATCTGTAGCTACTATAGTAAAAAACTTAGGAATTTTGTATAAGTGCAAACCATAGTGCATATTTTAACTTCTATTCTTTCTATTTGAAAAAATAATTGCGATTCACTCACATTTTTTAGAGCCACCCTGTAGAAGTTAAAATATTTTCCTGAAATACATCCTAAACTTTTAAGTCTGCACTTATATAAAATTCTTGTTTTTTATTATAGGAGCTACTACATCTGCCGGACGCACTTTTGCCGGATCCTGTCTGGACAAGCATATACCAAGCTTGTCCTGGAGAAACTTATTGCGTAAATTAATATGAATTTTGTTGCTTAAAATAGTTTATTATCGTGCATAGTTTCCAAGTTATTTGTTTTTCCCGGAATCACACGCATATTTAGAATTTCCAGTTCTTTTCCAAAGATTTGTTTTTTGATCGACAACAGGTACTAACCGCCGAAACTTTTAACAAATTATCGTACTGAAATCGTATATTTGGAACAGGTTCAAACGCTAGAATTTGTTTATCTATCTTTAATATCGCTAAAATGTTGTTTGTTACATTTCCTTTGGAAAACATCTGGACTTAGAAACCTATTTTTCATAGTAAATGTGTTTTAGTAATATTATTTCGCGTAGATTCAACGTCAGTGCGCGCTAATGATGCCGAATATACGAGCAGGTCCCATCAGATGTTGTGTAATTTTGGATAATTAATGAATTTATCAATAAGTACTGTTTTTTTTTTAAATTTAGAACAGGCGCACGCTTTAAAAATACCTACTCATCAAGCTTTACCGTATATTGATCCACAAGTTGTTTTTTACATTCTTTGGCAAAAGAAACCAAAACAATGTCCTAAATGACTCCCAATTATTACTAAAAATACAATTCTATTCAAAATTACACACCTATTTTTATCAGAAAAATTCTATTTTTATGTGTACATTAATATTAGATATTTGTTTTGAAACAGATTTACATTTTAACTTGAAAAATGGGCACGCGTTGACTTTTATAATTTATTGAGAAATTCCATTTGATCCAGTTTTTAGTACAATTTTAAATCTTATTTTTCTTTTAATATACTCTTAATATAGCAGTCTGAATATATTGAAAAATAAAAAAAAATATATCACACAAATATTCTAATATTGTCTTTCTTTAAAGTTTTATTTGTGTGCATTAAATTGTTTAAGAAACTATTTAGTTGAAAATTTTTTATATAGAAAGTGCCCTAGTAAAAAGAGATTAAAAAATGCAAGACTTGCAAGAGTCTTGCAGTAAGACCAAGACTGTCCTGGGAAGACCAAGAGACTACTTATTAAACTGCACATTGAATAAAGAATTCTTTATTCAATGAAACTGCACGACCAAGGGAGTCTTGCTCTTGTATTTGCTCACGACTACAAATTAAAACTTCGCACGATAGGCATGAATAAGTGGGCCATTCGCGTACCTTATTTTTCAGGAATATAACATTCATTTCTGTTTAGTACTTAAAAAAAACCGAAAAAAAAAGAAACCAATTTTAATACCAATATTGGCGTTACTTCGGATTTTTTTGGAAAAAATCGAAATAAAAATGAAACTTCTGCACCCTGTATCTCCGAAACTAAGCATTTTAGGACATGTATTTATACGAACTTTTTTACTTATTTTTATCATCAGAATATGCTGCCGAAGTTTCCGGAATATAGTTCGGAGCACACTGTATATATGAGGCCTTGATAGTATTTTTGTCTAAGAGAAATTTCACCCCCAATTGCCACTAATGTAGAGTATTATAAATTTTCGCTATATGAGCGCCTTTTTTACAACATGTTTCAGAATAGGTTAATTCAATAATTGAGTAAAAAATATATTGCCTGAGAGTTAATTTGCATCCGCCAAACAAAGCAAATTGCAAAGAAGTACTGTCATTTTGTTTTATTTAATAAAAAATTACAAAAAAATATTTACCCAATGTACCAATACCGAATAATTTAGGTAGGAATCTAAATTAATTATCAATACCTGTCATCACTTGCATAAATTAAACATGCGTTAACAAAATACCGTATGATCGAGAAAAAACGGCGTCAACGATGGCTATGCATTAAGATAGCTGTCATTTTATATGTAAATTTATATGGGAAATGTCATCGATCGTCATTTCCCAGCCAACTGGACGCCGTTTTTTTTCGATCATACGGTAGTTATTACATTGAAATCATAAATTTGAAAGTATAAAAAGTGCCCAAATTTTTAAATGGGGATGGAGTGGAGTGAACCAAAAAGTACCTCGGTTGATTCCCCCTTCAATCCAGTAAAGCCGGTCCCACATGATGTGGCAAACACCTTTGAACATTTGCCACATCGTCGTGTAGGAGACACACTTGCCAATTGCAATATTGTCGAAACCTGGGCCAAATGTTGGTTAAAACGTTAGACGCATCGTGTAGGACCGGCTTAATCCACCGACACTGATTGAAGGAGGGTGAACACATCAGTCTCCACAAGAAAAAAACATTTACTGTGCGCTTAAGTCTACCCTCTAAAAATGTTTATGCCATAAATGACGTCATTGTTCGATAAGTTTTTAACGTAAAACTACTATCATGCATTCAATTATAAGGGGTGAGTCCTATATGAGTGCCAATATTTTTAGGGGTGGTATATTTCGACCCCCATTCAAAAAAGATGTCGAAAAGCGTGGATTTTTTTTAAAATTTTAGATAATATAATAATATATTTTTTTTAATGTTCAAACTTGAATAACTCGGTTATTTTAGACTTATTAGGAAAACTGTAAAGAGTAAATATGATTCTTTTATCGAGCTCTACTAGCCCTGAAAATATTTGTACTTATTTACGCCTCACCCTGTATAATTCTATACATATTAATTAATAGTGATAGCGAGGCTGGTCATGCTCTTGCGGTTTTGGTCTTGGTCTTGCTCAAAAAGCAAGACCGAAGACAAGATATTTGCAGTGGTTAGTCCAAATTATTCCTTGACAGCAAAAAGAAGACATAAAAAATTGCAATAAATAAAGACGAATTTTATTTATTTTAATTTTTAATGTCCTAACAGGATCAGGCTTTCCAGAAAAAAAAATACTATTATGAATTTTTATTCTTATACTTCTATTTTTTTTTTGTCCACAGTATGACTAGATGATCACTAGTGTAATTCCAGAGCTAGCTATATAATATGTATATTGCAATTATTCAATTTTAACGCGGTTTGGTGAGAATACTAATAAAACAGTATACTTACTTTACTTTAAAAGTTTGTGATCAAGCACAACCACTCACTGTAGAAGATGAATCGTGTATGCTGCAGAAATTCGAATGACTCGAGCAGGACTCTCGCGGTGGCTATTTTTGCCGTGGTTTCTGGATATTTTCAATTCGAAAACGCTTTAAAAACATTCAACCGTTGTCGATAGAAAAAATCAAAGTAGTGCAGAACAATCAGCTTTTCGCTGGTTTCTTCCTTTTTGTGTTACTTCATTCAATTCTGATCATTTTTTCATTTTTATGTTTTTTCTTTTAGGTTTTATACTATTAAATATCACGACGCATGGTTCTACATAAGAGTCCAATGATTGTTGGTCATTAATAATATACAGATTATAACTGAACTATAAATATAATTATACTACTTAAAGCTCATTGTTCTGGAATATGTTTTTAAAATATATCACATGACTTGTCCATATGTATTTTTTTGTTTTTCAAGATAAATTAATGAACTCCTAAGTAAACAGATTTTTGGCTTCATTTATTAATATATATTTTTATATCTACTTTTAGAGTTAATGAATGACATACTACAACATTCGAAATCAGAATAAGAATGAAGAACTTCAGAAATTGCCTGAAATAGAAACTAGATACTAAAATGAATATGAAATAAAAGACTATATTATAATTATAAAAAAATTGAAAATTTGAAATTTTTTGAAAAGTTTTTTTTTAATTTTTAGTTGAAAAACATAATTTCTTGATAATATATGGCAACATAGTAGATTAAATTTACAAGAGCGAAAATCCATTGGTTCTCAAAGTTTAAGTAACAAATTATTCAAAGTAAAACATATCGGTTATTTTAGACTTATTTGAATAACGGCAAAGGCAAAATATGTTTCTTTTATAGAGATCTACCAGTCCTGGAAATATTATTTGTACTTATAAAACACGCACTTTGTATAATTCCTTAAAAAATACGAATACTAGCTGTATATATGATCGGATCGTAGATCGGCTTATAGTACGACAGTATGATCGAAAAAAACGGATCGAAAAAAGTTGGCTAGGGAATGAACATTGACATTCTCAATATAATTTTACATATAAAATGACAGCGAGCGTTATTTCATATCCATCGCTGGCACAGTTTTTTTCGATCAAATTGTATATAGTTTATTCCTCATTTATACCTTAGTTTTATACAAGTGTTATACCATTTACTACAGTGTATACGGTGTGCTGACCAGGGGCGTGCGGTCCATGGAAGTGGAAGAAGCACTACTTTCCTAAACATCTAGCCTTTGCGCCTAGCCAAAAAGAAATCAAGTTTTTTAATTAATTAATTCATAGCAATAAATTTGCGCAAACAACGTAAACGCACCTATTAGACCGGTTGGAAGCGCACCTTGGAAGCGCGTCTCAAAATTGACGCGGTAGCCTCCCTTTAGGGCTGTTTACCCTGCCGCCTATACCCATGAAGCAGCTGGTATTACCCAGGAAAACCAGTCCCATGGAAGCGCTTCCTCTTTTGTTATTTATTATTTATACCGTAAATTGACGAGAATAGAATCATTTATTTCCTAGAAAGTTTAGTGGTGTGTTTAAATTTTTTGCAATAGAGGAATCGCCTACTGTGCTTGTGGATAACAATAATGTAGAAAATTGTCGTGTTTGTATTTTTTGCTGTTTTTATTATTTTGCATTTATTTAACTAAAATATATTTGCATTTGACTACAAGGACAAAGGTACCTAATATTTTTTAAATATCACTATATTTTTTATTTGATTTCGAATTTCTAAAATCGAATAAAACTATATATTTATAAAAAACGTAAAACTTTTCGTTAGCACTAATGTACTTTTTGAATGTCTGCCAATAATTTAATTTGTGGCAACCTGCTGATGTAAACATAAGTAATGTTAAATACCCTTAATACTTAAAAAAATGGTATATTTATTTGAGGAATACGATGAAAAAAATTATACAATTTTAAATTAAATAGTGATGATAAAATCAGATATCTTCGAATAAAAAAAGTTTCGTATTGACTTATTGACCACATACCACCAGTAAAACACGTATTAAATCGAATCGGAGATCGGAGTATAAAATATTCTGTCACCTGTCAACGAACTCTTTTCAAAAGAACCCACTTGTTGCTTTTTGGTTTTGGTACCAGTTTGAAAACACTATCTGTCCCTTTCTCTCTTAGCTAAACTCGATATGTCTTTCTCCTTTATGATTTTAACTTATTAGACCTGTCGAAATCGCGTTTTGTCAAGTTTTTATTTACAAGAGGTGAGTCGTGGGGACAGATCGCAGAGTGTACCAAATTTGTGTAAATTTTTAAACATGAGGTCAATGCACAATTGAACGAGATTAAAATCTACAAAATACTGTGAGAAAAGTATGTGAAGAGCATTTATAAAATGGCATTCTTATGCCCTGTAAGAATCAGACGTGGTAAAAAGAAAAAGTGTAAGTATTTTTAGACATAATGTCTGGAAAGTGGTCAGAGACTTGGACATTGCATTAAAAATTGACCCAAATTCAAACTGCCCTAACAACTTTTTACTCTATTGTTCTGTAGAAATTATCTGTAAAGTGCATTTCTTATAAGCATTATATAAACATATTTAATGTTAATAGAGAAATTTAATAAGTTAATAATTCTTTATTTATAATTAAGTACTTCAAGTGATTATCTACTATTACCGTTTTTGTTTTAATTTTTAAAGCCTCCAGTGTTGATCTTGAAAAAGAACTAGGTCGAGTCAGCAATGGAGTTACTCCAGGTATGGGTAGAATTACTGGTTCGGCCAGCATTGAAACTCTGGTTCGAGTTGGTATTGAAAAGGAACACGGCTTATCACCTGATTCCAAAATGGTAGTTCTGCATGACTTTACTCCATGTGTGGATGATGAGCTTGAAGTAAAAAGGGGACAGGTGAGTAACAGGATATTATTAGTAGTAAAATAAGATATAATAATTATGTATGTTTTTAGATTGTCAATATATTATATAGAGAAAATGATTGGGTGTATGTAATTGCTCCTGATACAAGACAGGAAGGTTTCATACCATATTCTTATTGTACCCCATACAATAATCATTTAGCAGAAATGGCCATAAAAAAGAAACTACCCCGAGATGTTCATTTAGCATCCAGGGAAAGTTCAGATACTAATCATGACTGGTAAGAATCTTATTTTAAATTTTTAAGTATGTTATTATATTTGATATTTTATAGTGATGGAGCAGGACTAGATATTATGTTTGATGATTGTGCATCCATAGAAAAAGAAAAACTAGACACAGGAGCTATTAGTCCTGTTAGTATTCATTCCGAACCAGACATGATACCATTTTCAAAAGATCCATCTGGGAGATATATAGTTTTATATACTTTTATAGCCCGTGATGAAAATGATGTATCAGTAGAAAGAGGGGAATTTGTTACAGGTAGTATATTTTTCTTGTAATGGTGTAATAACTTTAATCATGTAAATTTCTATGTTTAGTTCTAAACAGAGAAGATCCTGATTGGTATTGGATTGTAAGAAGTGACGGACAAGAAGGTTTTATACCTTCCGGATTTGTATATCCTGCTGATAATGTGATACAGGGCCACCTAAACGGACAAACCCAGCCTGGTCTTGGTTCTTTCCCAAATCAGAACAACATCCATACCTTAACATCTTCCAGTGCAGATGACTTAAGATACCATGGTACTGAACTTGTTATGTTGTACGACTATAAAGCCCAAGCTCCCGATGACTTAACGGTCAGACGGGGCGATTGGATCTATGCTGATTTAAATAACCAGACTGTAGATGGGTGGCTATGGGCCTATGCCCCCAAAACCAGGAAATATGGTTTTATTCCGAAAGCATATGCAAGACCCCCTGCCATGACAAGTTTATGAGCTAATAAGTATAAGTTGTTAATTTTTTATATGACGTACTTTTTATAGAACTATTATACAGGGTGTGCCAAAGAGTTTGCAATTAATAGAGATTTTTTATTATTCAGCAAATTCAATGTCAAAAAATCCTCTATATATATTTGCAAAGTGGGGTTAGGTAACAAAATATCAATTTAGAATTTGATTCTAAATTAATATCAGTCTATGTACCAAGTTTCATAAATATACACGGTTTTTTGAAAATACCAATTTTTTCATTATGTAAAAAATGACTTCTTATTAGACATCTTGAAGTAAGTTTGGTTTATATGCATTCGTTGTCCATCACTCTGTCACCATTTAAATATGAGCTGCCATTTTTGAAATAAACTAATAATAATAAACTTTTCTAATACCTCAATAGTAAAAAAATCCAATTTGTTGTGAACTTTATGGCACACCTTGTACCTTTAAGTATTATTTACATGGTAAAAATCAGCAATGTAAATTAGTTTGAAAATGCCTATAATGTTGCCATGCTCAAAAATATTTGTATAGGTTTAAGTTGCAATATTTTTACATTTTTATATCATACTCGTTTTAATTATCTTATTTATGTATAGAAATAAATTTAATATTAAAAAACATCAAAGTTTACTTCATTAAACCTAAACAAAATCCAAAAACTTTTATTAAATAACTATATATTTGTTTTTATATTAAGAAGCGTAATATTCTAATAATTCTTCATCTTTAGGTTTCAAAATAATTTTATCCCTCAAGTTAACAACCCAGCCTGGATGTAAGCCATAAAATATCTGTCTGGGATCTTTCCTTTCAGTCAGCATATCATATTCAGAATCATTCTCTATTTTTGGTAAATTATATCCATATTTTTGTGCAAGCACCAATCTTTCCTCTGAAACTTTCTCAGGATCTGCTAGATAGCCTCGCTTCGCTGGATCAGTGTAATATTCTATAGCATCTGGTGGGGGTATCATACGCCGAGGTATGGGAACACCTAAAAGTTTTAAACAATCAAAAATCCAACCATTAATATATTCATAAGGATTGTACCTCTTTGGAAGAATTTTGTAGTATTTACCATGGCTTGTAAACTATACGGGTCATAGTACGCTGTTGTTATTACACCTCCAGCTTTTTCTACTGCAGCAATTACAATTTCACTGGCCCATTGTACCTCAAGATTTATTTTTGCACAGAAAATATCAGCACCCTCATCAGTTAAATTTACACCAAATTGGTGCTGGTCAGGAAATAGCCTGTATAAACCTGTATTTAATATTGATACTAAGTCTATTGGTTTGGACACATCTATTCTGTTAGTATCAATCAGCTTCTGTAGCTCAAGCATTGATAAAGGTGGGTATTGTCTTTTCAAACTAAAAAAGAAAAATTAAGTTATCTTTAAATCAATCTAATAACAGAACAAAACTCACTGATGGCCTTTATAATAATTTTCTTGAGGAAATCTTAAGTAAAAAGGATTATTTCCTGTCTCATAGCCTAAGCGCATATAATTTTGTCTTTGACCGGATCCTTTATTTCCAGCTCCATGTTTATCTCCTCCGTGTTGTGCTCTACCTCTTTTGGGTCCCTTAAAGAAAAAGCATTTTATAATTTAAAAGTTATAATAATACACTATTTAGACTTACTAGTCTACTACCCGGATTGTCTCTGATATTGGCCAGACAAACTCTTGGTAATGCTCTAAGTATATTTAATGCTTTTTCTGTATTTTTAGACATTATTAATAACAATATTTATATAATTACTCTGGTTCGTCGATTAGCAGAAAAAAAACAATATATTTATAAAAATCTTTTTAACTTGGACAAAAACCTAAAGTTAGGTTATAGATTAAAGCAACTACTCTTCGTCTTATTTTTGTGGCCCGAATCACTACAGGCGAAAATTACCACCTAGTTCTACTTTTTTCATATATAAATAATACCCTATTTATATGACTTTTTTTTATCATATCTGCCTAAATACTGCCTAAGTTCAGTCTGCTTCAACTTCATCTTAAAAATAAATACGATTTTTTATAAATTAAAATTTTTTTGTTTTTCCGGTTTTTGCTGTTGATAGGTATAGTGTGTGATTTATAATTTAATTATAACTATTTCTTAAGGTTTGTATGACCATTTTTGTTTAAATAACGTTTGCATTGGGCTTGATTTATACCTTAGGGATCTGAAATTAATTTTCTTCTAATGCATCAGCAATTTCTTAACGGTTTTTAGAAATTAATATTTTATTATTTTAAACACGTGTATCCTTATATTTTTTATTGCCTTTATTTTGTAGAAAATATTTACAATGAATAAATTAATAATTCCTTCACCTCCAAATTGGTATGAAGTTGATATTATGGCATGCTCTCCGGACAATACCTTAATATATGGTTCTCGGCAAGATATTATAGTTATTAAACCAACTTCAGTAGATTTACCTGATCAAGTAGAAATAATAGCCAAGGCGCATTCTTCCAGGTAATAACTATTAACGATCTGCTATAAGATTGAAAGAAATTGATTCTCTGTAAACTATTCACAATCTCTAGGCATATTTATGTTTTAATTGCAAAAATTTAATATTAAACAACTGTAATTTTAGGATTATTTCTGTAAACATAAATAGAAACTGGGGTAATCCTCATAAGTATGCAGTTACAGTGTCTGAAGATAAAGTTGTGAAATTATGGGATATTGATATGTTGGAAAGAGTTCAATCTCATAATAAACATGTTAGTATTAATTGTCATTTAGTAATAAATTTGTTTTTATACCTGTATTATATTTTTAGCTAACAGATAATTCAAAATCAAAAGTGATATGTGCTCAGTTTGCTGGAGATGACAGAGTAATTAGTGTATCAGAAAATGGAGAAATTGTTATTTGGAATTTGGTTCAAAATGAAACAAAAAGTCTGACACTTTTATCAGAAATCAAAGCTACTGTAACATGCATGTCTGTATGTCCACATGCAAGTTGGTTAGCTGCTTTTGGGTTAAAAACTGGACTAATTGTTATTCTAGACTTAAGAAGTAATTTAATAATTTATTCTTTTATTCCTAATATAATTATATTCTTTGTTTTTATAGAAAATGGACAAATTTTGTTCAAATTAAGGGGACATGAAAAGAGTATTGTTTCTTTATCATGGTGTCCAGTTCCAGTTAACGTATTTCCATTAAAACCTCATAATAAAGTAGTAGAAAAAGTGAGTGAGAACTTAGAAGAAGAGGAAAAAGTTGTTGGGGAAAAAGATTACAGAAGAAAACAAGAAAATCCAAAGAAGAGAGAAGATACTGAAAAAAGTACAGTATTGGTGGGCAGTGAAGAAATATTACAAGGTGATTCACAGAAATTAGAAATTCCAAGAATGGCACATAGAAAAAAAGGGAGGGGGAGTTTAGTTGATATATTAATTGAAAATGATGTTAAAAGTCCACCAAACAATGAGAATGGTGATGCAGATATTCCTACAAATCAAGGAGTTACTGGATTGGAAATTTCAAATTCAAATGACCTAGAATTAGAACAAACACTATCAAATAATTCTATATTGTCTTCAGAACTTTCTGTTTGTGATAAAACAGATTCAGATAGAAGAACAACACATGGGGTTGAAAGTAACTCCTTACCTTCAAATATACAACAATCAAGTGATAAGGAGAGTCAAGTAAAGGATGATAAAGGCTCTGTAGAAGATTCAACAGAAAATCAAGAAGAAATACATGTTTTGAATGATGAAGATAAAATAGACAATTTAAATAGTGGTGAAGCTTCTGGACCTAAAAATGATAATCAAGATGTTGAAAGTGAAGAACAGAAGTGTGATAAGAAGGAAAATGAAGATGATTGGAGAAATAAGGAAGAACAACCAAGGAAAGAGTATTTATTAGCATCTTCTTCTAAAGATTCGTAAGTATCTCTTCAGAATAGCAATGATCAATAATTATTTAATTGTCATTGGTTACTTTTAATTTGGTGACTTACTCAATTAAAATAGAAAAATGCATTGTTAGTTAGTTAGAGGAGATCTCTTCTTGTTATGAAAATATTTTTGCTCAAAACTTTTATAATTATTAGAATAATATGGGTATTCTACAATCAAAAAGGGTATGATTAAGTTGATTTTAACTTTGGAGATTAAAAAGTTATAATGTTTTTTGACATAAGAATATGTCATCACTTCACAATATGTCAATACACTTCTTTATAAGACATTTTAAACATATTGTTGATTTCTTAGTACATAATACCAATGACTAAAGTATCCAAGGACAAATAACACTCGAGAGCAAATTATAAGTCACCAAACAGTGCCGTAGCACATATTTTTCTTAACCTAGCTGTTTGAAGCAATATTTATATTTTTTGATAATTGTTTTGACTACGCCTATGGTGTATCATCTAATTAATTACGAAAAAAACGTATTAAAATGTTAACAAAAGGTGCAAAACTAGTATCGACGTATAGCACATATCAAGTACATATAGATGTTAATTGAAATTGAAGAATAATTATCGAATTCAATAAGAAAACGCTAAAAAGTTGGAGTGGACTATTTATTTACCTATGAAACATAATTCCTGGCTCTTTCTTATCGCTGCTGCTTTTACACTTGAAAGCTGACCAACTAATCACCATTGTAATAAAGTTTATACAAAGTTTACTACACACAAACTATTAAAAATTGCTAAAATTGTCGCTGGTGACCAAATGATGACTCATTGTTTGCCACCAAAAGAAAGGTCTCTAAGGTCACAAATTCTGCTGCAGCCCGTATAGGGACGTTACATGTCCTTATATTCTATTAGTCATTGACATAACACAGTATGATCGAAAAAAACCGGCGTCAGGAATGGCTATGAAATGAAGATCGCTGTCATTTTATATGTAAAATTATATGGAGAATGTCATTGATGTTCATTTTCATGCCAACTGGACGCCGTTTTTTTGTCGATCATATGGTATTAGATTACTCCAATATAGCCTTCGTTGTCAAATATATGAAAAAAAGTTTTATACAGATGTTGCATGGTTTATAAGGTGACTATATGTACTAAAAATATTTTTCGTATAGAGGGCGTGCCAAAAAAAGTTATGATAAATTAAAAATTTTATAAAGAATTAAATAAAATAAATATAGTTTTATAGATAAATTAAAGTTTTATAAAGAATCTTAAATAAAAAAGAAAAAGAGGCATATTATACTAAAAATATTTTGTTGTATACATGGTCTCACAAAAAGTATGATAAGTTTTCCTTTTTTTTTAAATTGCACCCCCTATTATTTTTCCGTACAGATTTGGATCCAGCATAAAATGCTGCATATAGTAAGCTATTTTTATTTCTAGCGCTATGCCGTGCGTGGATTTACTGTATTATCCTGGGTGTTTAGGAAAATATAGCTAAGTATTAATAAAGTTATATTCATTCCAGTTTTCAAGCGCTTTTCAGATATAAGTGTTTTTAACCAAACTTTTAGTAAATAAGAAATAAAATGACAACATTGCATACTGCTTCAAATAAAAATAGTGTACTATATGCAGAATTTTATGCTGAATCCAATTATCTACAGAAAAATAGGGGGTGCAATTTAAAAAAAGGTAAAACTTTATTATACTTTTTGTGAGACCATGTATACAACAAAATATTTTTAGTATAATATGCCTCTTTTTTCTTCTTTATATGATTCTTTATAAAGCTTTAAAAACTAAAAAAGAAGTAGGTATAATTAACATACAGGGTGGCCCATTAGTAGGAAGAAGTACAATATCGTCGTTGCTGTCGAAAATATGAAAACAATTTCGACAGCAACGACGATATTGGACTTCTTCCTACTAATGGGTCACCCTGTATGTTAATTATACCTACTTGTTTTGGTTAAATTTTACCTTGTTATTCATTTATATAATACCGTTTTTAGAAACATATACATCTGGAGGGCTGGTACTGATGGCAGAATGCAAACTTTCCTCTCGCTACCACACAAATCCTTTAAAAAAGGCGGCCGCAACGAGAAAATGTGGACTTGTTTATGTTGGGCTGCCCCACAAATACTGTTATCCTCATCCAGAAATGCAGAGTTGATTCGCTGGACATTGCCTAAGCCTTTAGAGTACGGATATTTGTTTTTTTTTCTTTTTTTTTCATCAGACACTTGAAAATTAATCTTTTATATTTGTTTAATAAATTCTAGCCAGTCAAAATTTATGCATGTGGTACACAGAGACCACTGGTCTGTATTATTTAGTATAAAGACGCCTATTACTTACTATGATGAATATAACTTTCTACAAAACAAAGACATTAATGTTTGGACAACAGGAATGGAAAGACTGATATTAAATACAAACCTTAAATCACAAGAAAATCTTAATTGTTATCAAACATTTGGCGCAAATATAAATTGTATAGTTGGATCACCATTGGATCCAAATAGGTAACATGTTTTTTTTTATAAAAAATAGAATTATTAAATAAATTTTATTCGATTCAAGATTGGCTATGGGCTCTGGAGAAGGTACAGTGCATATTTGGGACATCAGTAAAGATCACAAGAAAAAAATCTATCTGTCAACATTTTACCAAAAAATTTTAAGTTCAGTGACTGCTTTGGCATGGCACCCTCTCATTGAAACTTCACTTGCTTGGGGTACTGCAGAGGGCAGGGTTAGGATTATTTATTTTATTTGATTCTTATTATTTTATGTACTTTTTTAAACTTTTAGATAGGTATTTTCGATATTAATGGGAAATCTAAAAACAACCCCAAAGTGTTCCAGCAATATTTCAAATCACAAATTTATAAAATTGAATGGGGTCCTCTTAAGGAAAGCGATGATAAGGGACTTTACGTTGTTAGTGAAGGAAGTATTGGCATTTTCGATCCTAAAGATACCAATAAAGGTACAATTTAGATTTGATCATGATTACTGAGTAAATGCATATTTTTATTTTACAGTGCCGACATTATTGGAGCTACCAGACAATACATTTGTTTATACAATGTCTTGGAAACCCGATTTAAGTATGCATTTGGTGTCATCTAAAGCAGGTAATATATTTTATAACAAGGGATAATAAAAGAACAACTTCGAATAAAAAGATTAAGGACAAAATGGCCGTCTTAAATTCCGGTTTATTTTTTCCATTCTAATTTTATTCAAAACATGTAAAAATCTGATGTCGCGGACATAGTGTGCTGTTTCCATCGACCAAGCATGAATACATGGATAGCAATATACCTGCTTCTTCCTTAATCTTTTTATTCAAAGAAGAACACAAGAAAGGGAATTTATCGAACTTAAAATGACAAAGTTACTTGATTACTTGTAAAAAAATTCTAAAGACAAATTATGTTTTATTTTTAAAAAATTTGGTAATAATTTATTATATTAATGCTTTGCAAAAATACTTTGTTTTTTGCTGTTTCCAAAAAATGCAGTTAAAATCTCAAACAGGAAACCAGTTATAGAGTTGTTAATTTTAAGTGAATTTCATAAATGATCAGTTTACTACACATATGTATGTTATACCGTGCTGGCAACTGTTACTCTTGGGTCGGTATTTACATATGTGGAGTGCAATTCGGAGTGAGAGAAATGCGACGGAGGGCTGTTGCGGCGTTGCCGGTACGCCTATCCCTATCAAGTAAAGTAAATTCACGATCGCAAACCGCTTATCTTTAAAAGACTTTTTTTCCGAAAAGATAACTAGATAAAATCATTAGAAATGTTTCTGAGCATCTGAAATGGAATTACATATAAGGATATCTTTAGGGTGTCATTTTTTTTTAACGAGAAAATGCGATAATTTAAAAACTCAACTTTTTAACACATAACACGCCAAAACTCAAAAAACACTTTAGATATTGAAACTTTTTTTTATTTTGAAGATAGGATCTTTTACAACATGTTTACATAAGAAAAAATCGATAAGGTTGTTTTTTTTTCATTCAAAAATTGTAAACAACCCATCTATTTACTTTTAGAGCATAGCAATTTTCAGCAGTTGTGTAATTTTTTTATTGAAAAAGATTTTCACTTACTGTCTACTAAGAAAATGCAGCAGGAATATTAAGAAAGTTTTTGAAAAAACTACAATCAATTATTTCTAATAGATTTCGAGATATCGGTTTTTGAATTCAGAGTTCTTATAGCCCGACCACTGTCGAAAACCAATTCAATTCCACTTATTTTTTACCAAAAATGCAAGTGTTTCTAGCTTGCACTTAAAAATTTTCAAGCTATAGGGAAATTTACAACGACTCGTTAATAAATAAACAAAGTATCACAAGACGTAATTAAATCGTGAAGCTGAACGCATGATGTACACTTCCCTAGAACTTTAAGTACTGACAGAGGTACTGATTGGGTCGATCGGTCAACTGCGACAAATCTGCTATATCCCCTTCCTCGTCTCTTAGCCAATGTGTACAGTTTCTCGATTCATTTCATACGTTTGGCCACGTGTTTACTGTTCTCTCTTTGTTCAGTACATTATAAACGCATTGTACTCTTCTTACATACGGAAATCTCGACCCAAGACTATCCTTTGCCAGCCCTTAGTATAGTCACTTACTAGCGAAAAGTTATTCCATTATTTCACTCGATTTTTGACCGAGATCTACCGCACACTAGACAACCAACTATTTTACAGTCTTTCGATAAATCGCAATAGTGTCACTGTTAATTTAAGTTCTGCCACAGTTTCCTTCTAAATTTACTACTTTTATACAACTATCAGTGGTAGAATAAATAATAAATCACAAAATAAGCTCAGTAAAGACTGACAAATCCACAAAATTTCAAATCAAATTCAAATGTGTCAAATGAATCGTCAAACAGAAGTGTCAAGAACCCCCACCCTAGTGTCCACCCTAGTTTCCATCGACCAAGCATGAATACATGGATAGCAATATACCTACTTCTTCCTTAATCTTTTTATTCAAAGAAGAACATAAGAAAGGGAATTTATTGAACTTAAAATGACAAAGTTACTTGATTACTTGTAAAAAAATTCTAAAGACAAATTATGTTTTATTTTTAAAAAATTTGGTAATAATTTATTATATTAATGCTTTGCAAAAATACTTTGTTTTTTGCTGTTTCCAAAAAATGCAGTTAAAATCTCAAACAGGAAACCAGTTATAGAGTTGTTTTAATCAGCTGGCCACTCTGTATGAATAAAATAATGCTGGTGTACATAACTCATGATAACTGATCATCCCTTTGTACTTCAAGTATGATAATGACACTGTCTTTAGGCATTTTTAATATTAATAAATATCAATGTTTCAAATTGTATTTGTTTTTTAGGAGCCTTAATATGTTATGATGCTTCCCTAAAGATATCAAATATCAGTTATGTTCCGAATAGGCTTCAGTCAATTTTATGGCATCCTGATGCCATAACAAATGATGTTACAGTATCGAAATATTGCCAGACATTTGTGTCAATAGTACAGTCAACTGAATTTATAGTTTTTGATTTTAGTAAAGAGGTAAAAATAGTGTTTTTTAAAAAGTTTTTAGTAATTTTAAATTTACGCAACAAACTAACAATAGAAATTAGAATTTTATTTACAGGGTGTGCGAAAAAGTTCGCAACAAAGTTTAAAAAACTATGAGGATTTTCTTAGCTTACACAAAACCAAAAAAAAAAAATGTTGAGTAAAGAATTATTTGTCATGTTGGTAAATTAAAAAAAAATATCTTTCGATATGCAAAAAGTTGGTTTAGGTCACAAACTAAAAATATCAACTTTATATTTTTCAAAGGATTTTCCAATTTTTTTTTAACAGACTTGGCCGTTGCCCTGCGTGACATATATTTCTGAAACTGGGTACATAGACGTACAATTCTAAAGTCTAATAAGTGTCTAACGAGAGGATAGAAAGGTGACAGTGGCAGTTCGGCCTGTTATTTGAATTCATAGGTCAATTGGAAAATAAAATAAAAAAACTTCACTGACTCGTTGGACTGATTTAATACACGCTCTACACTATTTGGAGAACTCTTCGAAGCAGGTCAAGGTCGCGTTTCGTCGCATAACTTTGTCGCGTTTCGGCTTCTCCGTTTGTATTGACCTATTTTGGTATGTCTCGACCTACTTTCGTTCCTTAAAAGGGCAAACAAACTCAAAAGTTCTCTTGAAATCTCCGCAATTACACGATTTCAAGGGCATGGAGGGATTTTTTTGTGGTGTCTCCTGTTGGTCTCGTTCAATTTCGTTTCCAAAACGTAGCGGTATGTGGACCCGAGGCAAAGGACTTTTTTTCATAAATCTCAGTGAAATAAGCAAATCTAGACGTTCCTAAAATATCTGTTGTTACAATCATATTTTGTTAATTACATCTCGTTTTATGTTGATATATACTTCACAAGGTTAATATTTGTATTTTGTTAACAATAAAAAGTTTTATTTTTTATTTTTAACAACCAATCACGGCGCGTCTCTTTCTGTTTCGTTCTATTTCGATTTTTTTCGATATAACATCTATCCAACTTTGTGCATATTATGTAAAGAAGAATTTTTATTATGCATATTACATACGTCAAAATGATTAAATTGTATAGTCAAGTCAAAATATTTTTTTTTGTTATTGAGCTGAAGAAATTCTTTTTAAACTTTTTCTTTTCAATAATTCAAAAATAAAACAAAATCGATAAGTTGCGAACTTTTTTTTTCACCCTACTAATTGAGGGGTTTCTAGCAAAAACTCCATTGGTCAGATATTTCGAAATTTGGAGAAACTAAAAAAAACGTATATCTTGCTCCCATTTAAATTTAAATTGTCGTTTTTTTGTGTGAGCTCTGGTTATAATCTGAAATTACAGAAAACTAGTTTTCTTTATTTTTTTTCTTATTTTTAAGTTAAGAAGGGCGTAAATTTGTTTGACTTGTGGGATTTTTGCTGGGATTTTGGCAAAAACCGTGGAAACAACCAAGTCTTCTTAGCTATTGTTCGAACGATTACGAACGACAAACAACCAAACCACAACAAGTAGCGGACTAATGGGGTTTTTGCCGTTAAGACTTGTGACTTGTGGGGTTCTTGCGGAATTACGGTATTTTTGATCGTATGCACGGGCTGACTTATAGCACTTTTCCCGAATTCGTTTGGTAGGAACGTTATGACTAACAAATAACTCTCGGATAGCGTCATTAACTCATTTTACCCATTTTTTGACTAATGGGGTTTTTGCCAGAAACCCCCCAATTGTATTGAATATAACATATTTAGACGAGAATATATTATAGGGTGAAAATGAAGAGAAACAAATGGCTCATTTTAAAACCAGAGGCCATTTTAAAAACAAATCTCTAATTAATTGTATAGCTTGGAGTCCCCATAACGGCAGTCAGTTAGTTTTTGTAGACGAGGTGGGAGTAGCCCAGGTAACAATATTTTTTAGAGTCCATCCCGTAATTTCTTTAATGGTACATTTTTTTCAGGTTTTTGATATCGAATCACAAACTATATTGTGTACATACATAAATCCAACTTTGGATGCGTTATATTCAGTTTACTGGAGCCCACTTGATGCTGACTATATAATAACAGCCAGTATCAGACACAAAATAACAATTTGGAAAGTGTCGGAAAATATGCCCTTAACAGAAAAAGGTATATATTATATTGTCAAGAAAAATGGCGCATCCGCCAGAAATTAAAAATGTATTACTGGTTGCCTGCACAACCGCAACGTATCCGCCAGAAATTAAAAGACTTTTTCAGGCGCCATCTTTTAGTCAAGTCGAGAAGTAAGGGAATCAGACAATAGAATTGTCTGGTATGAAGAAGTACGCTTTCCGAGAATTTTCGAGAAGCAGTCAATAGAGTATATAAGCCGGAGCCATCGACAACTGAGACAGTTTTTGAAATTTGAATATACCGCGTGGAAATTGAAAATCGGACAATTTGGTGAAGGAATCTTAGTTTGTTGTGTGTTATAAGTTAGTAATTGTGTATAAAGTGAGAAAATAAATTCGTTAAGTATTTTATCGTGAGTTTAAATTAGTGGACCCACGGAATCCGTAACAATTGGTGTCAGAAGTGGGATTCAAGAGGATTTTAAGAAGAAATTAAGTGGATTGGAAGATTTTTAGACCGAATCAGAGTATTTTTATGGTTGGTACAAGAGAACAAGCGAAGAAAATGGAGGAAGTAAGCAAGTTATTGGGCGATTTTATGGAGAATATGAGAAGAGAGAAGGCAGAAGAACAAGAAAGACTCCGTAAAGAACGAGAAGAGGAACGAGCCCGATTGGAAAGAGAAAAAGAAGAGGAAAAACTACGACGTCAAGAAGAACAAGACCAACTACAGAAAATGCTTATGGAGAATCAAGAAATTAGACAAGAACGGTTGGAGAAAATTGTGGAAAATCTAGAAGTGCGTCGCCAGAAAGATAAACAAGAAGAACAGGACCGGCTTGAGAAAATATTAGGAAATCTAGAAATTCGTTTGGAGGAGCGACGTCAAAAAGAAAGACAAGAAGAACAGGACCATATTCAGAAAATTTTAGAAAATCAAGAAATTAGACAAGAACGGTTGGAGAAAATTGTTGAAGATTTAGAAGTGCGTCGCCAGAAAGAAAAATTAGAAGATCAAAACCGTTTTAAGAAGAACTTTGAAGAACTGGAAAAAAGGCAAGGCATTCACCTTCAAGAAGCCGTAGAAGATCTTGAGGAACGCCTTCAGCAGAAAATGGAAAAATTAGAGATGGACCTACAGAAGACCAAGGTACAAGTAAGGACACCTGGCGTTCATGGAACTGCGAACCTCAAGGCCCCGACCTACGATGGACAAACCACCTGGACGATGTACCACCGCCAGTTTGAAGCAGCGGCTGCTGTCAATGGATGGACTGACCAAGAGAAAGCAGCAGCACTTGTCATCGCGCTGCGAGGCCCTGCCCTGGAACTGTTGCAAACTATTCCTGCAGCCCAACAGCAGGAATACCAAACTTTGGTCGCTGCACTGGACAGAAGATATGGCGACCAACATCGACGCCAACTTTACCAGGCACAGATCAAGACACGCCTGCAGAGGTCCGGAGAGAGTCTGCAGGAATTTGAAGCAGACTTACGTCGGCTGGTACACCTGGCATATCCAGAAGCACCGGAAGGATTTAGGGAGGAACTCGCTGCTCAGTGCTTTATCAGCGGACTGAGGGACAACGAATTACAGAGGGCGCTGCAAATATCCTGATTTTCTACCAGCAGCGAAGCACTGGTCAGGGCGCTGGAAATCGAAGCTGCTTTTAGCGCCATCCCTAGACCGAAGATAAGATCGGTAACGGTCGAGGAACAGCCCGAAAGCACTCACAGAGGTTTGGAGGAGATGTGTAAGAAAGTCGACAAACTATGTGAGCTACTAATAAACAAGGGAGTCAACAACACCCAGACAGAGAACCAGAGAAGATTCCAGGATATGAGGTGCTATGGATGCGGCAGGAATGGCCACATCAAACGGGATTGTCGCATCCAAATGCGATTCCATTCACCATCCAGAGAACATCGGCACATCGGAAGATCCCAGGACATAAGTTGCTATAGATGTGGCAGGAATGGCCACATCAAACGGGATTGCCGCGTCCAAATGCGATTCCGTTTACCATCGAGAGAACATAGGCACCAGGAAATCAACACTAATGAGCGAGTATTGGCTGAAGAAAACAGAGCCCCTAGGATGTTTTCCGTTAGAGTCTAGGAAAACCGCTGACAGTTTGGTGATCAACAGGAAGGTCAATGGTAGAAGAATTCGAATGACTGTGGACACAGGCGCTATGGTATCGTTGGTGCGGACTAACTCGGTACAAGGATTGAAGATGATGCCTCTTAGAAGAAGAGTGTATTTACGTACAGTTACGGGGGAAATGGCCGTTGTACGGGGAGAGGCTTTCATGGAATTGGAGTTAGGGAATTTGAAGTTTCGGCATAGCGTTTTGGTGGCTGACATTGAAGATGATTTTATCATGGGTATGGATGTGATCAGTCAACATGGTTTTTCGTTTGATCACCATAGAAACATCCTGAAAATCGGAAATGAGGAATTTTCTGTATCTAAAGAGAAGAGACCAGGAAATATGGAAGAAAGATCATCGAAAATTGTGATGATACCTGGTGATACCAAGAAGACTGTGTTCGGGAAACTAGAGAAAACCGCTGGGTGCCGTGTAGGACGGGTACAAATTATCGACAACGACCTAGATCGACGACGAGCTACCTTGGACAAGAAAATGAAACATCGCGAAAGCACTATCAGAATAAGGAATTTTAAGCTTAGAACTGACGAACCATGGACGACGATACAATTGAGGAAAGATCAAATGGAAGATCCAGACATCGAGCAATACTACGGCTCAAGGAAGGTAACGGCGAGAGACCACCGTGGCAGGATATTGCAAACAGAGGGCCTGTTTTCAAAGCTCTCTGGGCTCAGTGGAATTCACTGGTTATTGAGAATGGATTGTTAAAGCGCACGTGGGAAAGTGCGGATGGCAGGACAGTAACAACTCAGTTACTGGTACCAAGGAAGAAAGTTACCCAGGTATTGGAAGAAATTCACGGTGGTAAAACTGGAGCCCATCTTGGAGTAAACAAGACCTTGAGCAAGCTGAGAGATCGCTTTTACTGGGTGGATTATTGTGAAGATGTTAAGAAATGGTGTCAACGTTGTAAGATTTGCACAGCTAGACAAGGACCAAGTACTCGATCTGGAGGAAAAATGGAACAAGATAACGTTGGACGGTCGTTCGAAAGAGTCGTTAGGAAGGAAAGATTATTGGGAATTCATAAGGCCGTGAGAAGTAAGATTACGCTAGCCAGTGACCGGATGAAAGCTCGTTACGACCTCAGAGCTAATTCTACGGGATTTCAACAGGACGATCTGGTATGGTTATATAACCCACAGCGCAAGAAAGGGAGGTCCCCAAAGTTAACTCCAGCATGGGAAGGTCCTTATACAGTCATCAAGAGGATAAATGATGTTGTGTACCGGATTCAACGCAGCCCTAGAAGTAAGATGAAAGTAGTTCATCTGGATCGATTGAAGAGATACCAGACAGGAAACCTTGATCGGGACGATCAAATTTGAGAAGGGGGCAATGTCAAGAAAATGGCGCATCCGCCAGAAATTAAAATGTATTACTGGTTGCCTGCACAACCGCAACGTATCCGCCAGAAATTAAAAGACTTTTTCAGGCGCCATCTTTTAGTCAAGTCGAGAAGTAAGGGAATCAGACAATAGAATTGTCTGGTATGAAGAAGTACGCTTTCCGAGAATTTTCGAGAAGCAGTCAATAGAGTATATAAGCCGGAGCCATCGACAACTGAGACAGTTTTTTTGAAATTTGAATATACCGCGTGGAAATTGAAAATCGGACAATTTGGTGAAGGAATCTTAGTTTGTTGTGTGTTATAAGTTAGTAATTGTGTATAAAGTGAGAAAATAAATTCGTTAAGTATTTTATCGTGAGTTTAAATTAGTGGACCCACGGAATCCGTAACAATATTTTAATCTTATACAGGGTCGGGCAATAGTGCGTCGGGGATCTGCAGATCCTATAATAAAAAACTTAGGAATTTTGTTTAAGTACAAACCTAAGGTATGTATTAGATGTATTTCAGGAAAATATTTTAACTTTTACAGTGTGGCTCAAAAAAGTGTAAGTGTATGTATATGCACGCATGTGCTGTATATTATTGTATTTCTGACTTCCTTTCTGATCACTTTACATAATCCTAATGCCGGGTCCAGACCAAGGCGAGAAAAAGTAAACACTATTTTGAGACAAAAACAAGACAAACTTGCATCAAATAATGGGGAATTCTAACAAGACAAACTTGAGACAAATTGTCCATATCGCAAGGACAAAAGTACAACAAAGTCAGAAGTTTTGTTGTTGCCAATGAATTTTATTAACCCTGTGTGATTTCACTGGTCTCCTACTGTGGACAGCACACGCCATCCGCACTGCGCCGACAACTTGTCGTAAAATATACGAACAAAACATAGACACTTTGATCTTTACCGACTCAAGACGGAGCATTGAAAAGTCTCCGAATTTAGAATACAGAATTTTCCTGAAATACATCCTAGTACATACTTTAAGTTTACACTTAAACAAAATTCTCATTTTTTTTGTTCTAGGAGCTACAAATGCCCGACGCACTATTGCCAGACTATAATTTTTTCAGTCTGATATACAGGGTGGTCCGAACTGTATTCCGGAAACTTCGGTGGCATATTCTGCAGATAAAAAGAAGTTAAAAACTTCTTATAAATGAATGTCCTAAAATGCTTAGTTTCGGAGATACAGGATGTAGAAATTTCATTTTTATTTCGATTTTTTCCAAATAATTTCTGAAGTAACGTCAACATTTGGATTAAAATTGGTGTTTGATAGTTTTTTGACATGAGAAATTTGATTTTGATATCATTATGACTCCTATTTGTAGGGGGCGCCACCTACATGTGTTTTAACTGTTTTAAACAGTAATAATTTTTTGTCCGTACCTGTATAGAAGTACTGAGTGAAAAAATATATATTTTCTTATTTTTTTTACGTAAAACATGTCTCTTGGTAAAAATCGTTGTGAGCAACCCTTCTCGAGATATTTAGAATGGAAGTAGTCATTATTGACAAAAAAAAATTATATTTTTTACTTAGTAGTTTTATACAGGTACGGACGAAAAGTTATTACACTTCAAACCAGTTAAAAATATGTAGGTGGCGCCCTCTACAAGTAGGAGTCATTCAAATTTCTCATATCAAAAAACACCCAGACACCAAATTTCATCCAAATATTGACGTTACTTCAGAATTTATTTGGAAAAAATCGAAATAAAAATGAAACTTCTACACACCCTGTATCTCCGAAATTAAGCATTTTAGGACATACATTTATAAGAACTTTTTTACTTATTTTTATCTGCAGAATATGCTGTCGAAGTTTCCGGAATACAGTTCGGACCACCCTGTATATATTTTTATTTGTTTTTTTTTCAGAAATCAATGTTGTCAGGAATAAAATTTCAAAAGCTTTTAGCAAAGAAGTTTCTAATCTCTTAGTTAAAAGTAAAGTAGAAGATCCCAGTGCTAACAACAATAAAACAAATACTAAAAAAACGACAAAGTCCGAGATTTTACCAACATTTTATACATTCAAACCGAAAAATGAGGTTAATATTTTATTGGTAAATTTTTACTTTATTTTTAAATTCAGTTTTTTTCATGTAGTCTGAAGATATTAGAAAATTATTGAAATGGAAATTAGAGAATATTTCTAAGGAACCAACAACACAAAATTCAGAAAGTCTGGATATATTGGATATTTTTGGAGAGCAGAGCGATTTAGAAAAAGTTTTGACTTTAAATAGTGAGTGTTGTAAATATAAAAGCTTTGCACGTTTTTATTGTTTTTTGATTGTCAGAGAGAAGTACGTTTTAAGCCTAGATTATACAGGGTTGTTCACCACATACGACACGGAGTATTGTAGCTAATCGATTAGATTTTTACAAATAGTAAATTTTGGGTTCGTTGAAGGACTATTAGAGCTATTAAAAATATTTTTACAAGATATAGAGTGTCCCAAATAAGTTAAAAATATTATAGTTGTATTTTTTTAAATGGAACACCCTGTATATTATTCTATTTTTACATTCTACGATTGAAATAAAGGTAAGTTTGATTAAGATTTATCACACTTAAACCAAACCTTACCGTTTTTGAAATATTTTCAATTTTATGAAATTGCAGTAAAGATTTTAAGGCTTCATTTCTCCAAGGGTATCAAAGTTTGTAATACTAAATATTTACTGAAGATTATTTATTGATCAGGTATTGTGTTGCAATAATAAAAATTTTAGTACCTTATACAGAGTGTCCGAAAATTTATATTAAATAATTACTAGCTTTAAACGGCAATAACTTGTTTAATTTAAATGGAACACCCTATATATTTTACATGAATCACATGCACAATGTAACTGTCTATCAAATTGTATTATACCATTTTTTACCTGTCACTTCAAGTTTTTGTAGAAAATGCATTTTCTTATAATTTAGACATCATTTATCACTATACCCATGAAATATTGACATTTTAGATTATTTTTAAAGATGTAACAAATTTTCAAAGCGTACAGATACTAATATTGTCGATATAGTTCGCTTATTTCATTAAAAAATAAAAAAAACTGTTTAAATAGTTCCTGTTAAAAAGAACCAATTAATATGATCCCAGTATTCAAACTACATTAATTGACTGTTTACGTTGATTATTAATAGAGAACAACGGCACACGGTCGAGTCGGCCGCTGCTGGTACGTATACGTAGACGTAAAGAGTCTTACGTGTATAAAAAATATAAGAAATGCGCATGCGTGCGTAAACGTTTACGTGTTTGTAGGCCGACTCGACCGTATACCGTTGTTCTCTAATAATTGCCTCAAATACTAAAAAACTGAATTTTGTGTGTGTATTAGACAGTGTGGTAAAAAATAACACTTTATAAATTTTATTTAATTTTTTGATGAATTATTTATAAAAACAGAGACGTTCATTTTCATAACTTATTATTATATTGATTTCTGAGCCAAATTCACATTTATTTAGAATACTTTATTAATTAAAACAATTTAAAAGTATGTAATTAACTAATTTTTGGTCGGAAATAATGGTGGTATATTTAATTGGTATACTCTTTCACAAAGACTTAAATAGTTTTTTTTATACCAATGGGCTTGTAATACATTTTGTACATATATGTTGCTTTAAAAAAATGTGAAATGTCAATATTCCATGGGCATAGCGATAAATGAGGTCCAAATTATAAGAAAATGCATTTTCTACGAAAACTTGAAGAGATGGGTAAAAAATGGTATAACACAATTTGATAGACAATTATATTGTACATCTGATTCTCGTAAAATATATAGGGTGTTCCATTTAAATTAAACAAGTTATTGTTGTTTAAAGCTAGTAATTATTTAATATAAATTTTTGGACATTCTGTATAAGGTAGTAAAATTTTTATTATTGCAACACAATATGTGATCAATAAATAATCTTCAGTAAATATTTAGTATTAAAAACTTTGATACCCTTGGAGAAATGAAGTCTTAAAATTTTTACTGCAATTTCATAAAATTGAAAATATGTATTCCAAAAACGGTAAGATTTAAGTGTGATAAACCTTAATCAAATTTACCTTTATTTCAATCGTAGAATCCAAAAATAGAATAATATACAGAGTGTTCCATTTAAAAAAATACAACTATAATATTTTTTACTGATTTGGGACACTCTGTATCTTGTAAAAATATTTTTAAATTGTAGCTTTAATAGTCGTTCAACGAACCCAAAACTTACAATTTGTAAAAATGTGATCGTTTAGCTACAATACTCGGTGTCGTATGTGGTGAACAACCTTGCATATACTTGTCTTCATCATCAGGACATGTCATTTTCGCACCTTCTCTATTGCACTTATGAAGCGTCAGAATTTCATTGTATGTCCATAGCGGCCCATACATTATCAAACAAATTGCGCAACTAAGCGATGCGCAACGACTGCATCACCCAGACACTTGGTAAAATTTCATTAAACAGGGCCATACATTGGCAACTTGTTGCGCAATAGCCAGCGTTGTGCAATTTGTTTGATTAGTATATGCCGCTTATAATTACCAATATTCAGAAATACAGAGACTCAAAAATTATATATTTTTTTGGGTATTTTTTACTAAGATTTTCAAAAAATTCAGTTTTTCGCTAAAATTATATAAAACAAAGTAAATCGAACAAATATATAAAATAGTAATTATTTAGTTCATTAATTTAAGCTAATGTACATGTTAGAACTCTTTATTTTATCAAAAATCAAACATACTTACTTCTGGCAAGTCCTTTTGATCATTCAGCTTTTTTATTGTTATATTCTTTTTTAGTAAACGCATTTAAAAATAGAGGAAAATATCAAAACAGTAATATCTTATTACTATTCAAAGGTGATGTTAGTGAAGAAGTAAAATCTGCAATAATCCAGAAAAGAGTAAATCCGTGGATTATATCTATATCTCCTATGATATCTATAACGTAAAGGAATTAAGATATTTGGAATAATTTTACCAATCTACATTATTTTTATATTACAGCTTATGGCAGATGGCTTGTGAAACTTATGCTGAGCAGCTCCAAGAGGATGAAAATTCTGACCCCATGGAAATAGTCACATACTTACTTGCTTGTCATAAAGTAGAAAAAGCCGTACACATTCTCAGCAACAAAATGATGTTCAAAGAAGCATTTGTCCTAGCTAAAACGCGCCTCGGTGTAGATAGTCCTTTACTTACTGAAGTACTGGAAAAATGGGGCAAAGACTTGAATTATCATGGGGCATTTGCGCGGGCAGCACAATGGTATATTTTATGAAAAATGTTTGAAAAATTATTAAAAAGTTTTTTATTTATAGCTACGTAGTTATCGGCAAATACCAAGAAGCAGCATCAGCGTTGTTTAGGCTTAAAACATCGAACCTTGAGTTGTTAAAGTTGGGCGTCGAGCTTGCTCAGTTGTCTGGAAACGAAGAATTGCTTAAGGCTCTGCAATTCAAGTTCAATGCATTTAAGTCAGAAGAAACTGTAGAAGGTATTGATATGAGTTTCTGATGAATATTCTTTACTTTACTCTTATTTTATTTCCAGTAAAACAAATTAAATAATTTTATAAACTATAGTTATAATGAATTATTATTAGTAAGCTTGCTAAGCTCTATTTCTGAGAATTATATGAATTTAAGAAAAAATCAATTTAAACTATGTGAATTTCTTCAGCATAGCCCAATAACAATGAAAAAATCACTTTTTTAGTGATTTTTTTCATTGTTATTCTTCTTCTTTTCACTTTTCACATAATCAATGTCTTCATTGGTTATGTTAAAACTGTCCATAACAGCAAATTACAAAAATTCCCTTCCAAATATGCATAAAGTGGGGTAGGTAACACAATATCGAAAAAGTAGGAAAAGTTTAGAATTTACAATTGCGTCTACATACCAAGTTTTTTTTCTAATATTGAGAGGGTTTTCAAGAAATCGATTTTAGCCGACCATACCAATGGGTATGGTAGGCTATTAAGATCGGAAAAAAGTTTTTTAATTTCACTCAAAACGAGTTATTTGGGTCATAAATGACCTAAATACAAAATATTTTCATGGTGTCTGTCTGTCTGTTCGTCTGTCCGTCTGTCTGTTCGTCTGTAATACGTTAACTCAAAAACCGCTGAACCGATTTTAACCAAATTTGGCACAAAAATACTGTGGCACCTGAGAATCTGGCCATTAGTTTTTGGTGGGGGTGGGGAGTTGGTAAGGGGGTATGGGAGGGAGTAAAATTTTTTAAAAAATCGTAACTCCAAAATTACAGTAGCTAGCGAAACGCGGTTTTCAAATTAAAATTAGGAATAATATTTGCAACAAAATTTGTAATAACATCAAAATCAGTCAAAGTCGCAGTTTTTGAGATATTAACATATTTTAGTATGGGCGGCTATATGTGCCTCCCGGCGCCAATTTTTTTTTGTTAAACGTAGAGTAATTTTACAGAATACAAAATTACAAAATACAGAAAACGTAGTAAATCTGATAAAAATATCTGTGATGTATCTTAGATAATTGTAAAAAATCGAATATGTCAATGTTTAAGATACCAATCATATTGCAGTGGTACCGTATTGTTACGGATTCCATGGGTCTACTAATTTAAACTCACGATAAAGTACTTGACGGATTTATTTTCTCACTATATACACTTAACAAAAAATACTTCGCCAAATTGTCAACATTCGCTATTCAAAAAGTAACCTTATTTCAAAACTAAATTGAACTGCTAGGCGCGGTTGCGCTTGTTCGAAAATTATCTGTAACGCTCTTTTTAGTTCCAGTAAATTCTTTACAAGATCCTATTTCCACTTGAGTCTACGAGAAGGCGCTTCAAACAATGCCCTGTATTATAAATGAAACCTCAACCTGCAATTAATTTTTCATTTGACTTTTTTCTCTATACAGAGCGTCGGTTACCTCTCGCATGTACTTGTGATGTGTGTCATCAGTGTTTCACAAGTACACGGGATCTACAGTTTATCACCGAATTCTAACGAGAGGCTGTACTAGGCAAATATACTCAAAGTGGTTTGCCATTGCTTTCCTTGAGGTGGCGGCTCGCTGGTCGTTCTATTTAGATAAATCAGTATTATTATTTAAATAAATAAAGCGACCAAACTGGCTGGGGATCGTACTTCTCGCACCGCAGATCGAGACATCAGTGTTTCGCTACGGCCGGGCACTACCTAACACTACTTTTTGCATATGTACAGAGGATTTTTAAAATTTGCTTCCAGGACAGTTGTTAGTTGTAAGGACATAATAAGTCAACATTATTTGTTATTAAACATGCTGTAGAAATTTTATTTAAACATTTTTTCAATAACTTCTATTTTGGAACACCCTATATATTAAAAGTTATGTATGATACGTTTTCCAGATAACACTGGAGTTGACGAAAACGAAAATGTGAAAAAACAGGTAGGTATTGTTGAGAACAGTAATATAAATGGAGGAAATGAAGTTACACAAGAAAAAGAAAATGTAATCAGGGAATCTACAGGTGACAGTCCAATAGAATGCAGTTTAAACAAACTAAATGCCCAAGAAAGCACAGAAATTGTTGAGGGTGATTTAAAAAATGGAGATATAAAAGGAAAAGAATGTTCTGTGGATAAGGAATCTGTAGATAATGGGAACTTAATAGAACCCTGTACCCAAACTGTAGAGTTTGAGCGTTCGATAGAGTGTAGCTTAAATGAACAGTGCAGTTTATCAAAAACAGACGCTATTGAGGTCAGTATTAAAAACGGAGTTGATGTGACTGTTAAAGAAAATGACATTTCTGTCAAGGAGTCGGTAGAGTAGGCAGAACAAAACAGTGATAAAAACCAAGATATTATCTAAGTTTCTAAATCTAAAATTTAAAGTTCAGCATAATAAGATGCTTATGATTGAGAAGTTTTATTTTTTTTTATTTTATAGTTTTAGGTTTATTATTTGACTGAATGATTTACTTATTTTTGATTGATTCCCTATTTAATATAGTGTTGTTTTGTTATTTTGAAGCTGATCTGTTAATTAAAATATAAGAATGTAATCTTTACGTTTATACTATTTCGATGGTTGAAATAAATGTTTTTGGTAATGACATTTCTGTCAAGGAATCGTTACAATAGACAGAAAAAAATGCCATAAAAACACAGATGTAATATCTGAGTTTCAAAATCTAAAAGTTAATAGTTCATTATAAGATGCTTGTGATTGAGAAGTTTTATTTTTTTTATTATGTTATAGGATTATTGGTTTGACAATATGACTTATTTTTAATGGATTCTGTAATTAATAGAATGCTATTTTGTTACTTTCAAGCTGATCTGTTAAATAGATATAAGAGTGTAATACTTTAAGTTTGTCCTATTTCAATTGTTGAAATAAATGTTCGTTTCTTAAAAGGTTTTTAGTTTAAAATGTATAACAGTGAAAAATTTTAAATTAAACCTTTATTAAACCTTAAGAGAAATTACATGAAATAATATATTTTACAATAATAATCAGTTTTATGAATATATTAAAACAATTTTAAGTTCTATTTGAGCTATAGTCCTAATTTGATAAGTTGGAAATTATATTTTCATTTAAGCCATTTAATAGGAAGCCATTTGAGAGAGATATTGTAATTAATTACTTCACAATATAACATTAGGATGTGTCTTAAAGTTCTCGACAAACGGGAATTTTTTTTGATATTTAACAACTTTTTACTCTTTTTTACAAGTTATTGCGTGGCAGTAAAATAACATTACTGCAAATGAAATTATTTTTATTATATTTGGCTTGGGTTTTGTCATTCATACAAATGAATAATAAAACTTTTCTCCTTCGGTATAATAAAAAATTCCCATTTGTTGCCAACATTTTAGCACGTCTTTTATAACAACCTTGCTTACATAGTGATCATACTTATTCGTGCGTGACATAGTCCTATTTTTAACATTACAGAATAACAAATTTTTAACAAGATGGAAACAAAAAATAATAACTTATAATATACTTTTATAGTAGGTAGACTTAGATTTTTATATGCTAAGAATAAACCTTATAATCATAGATAACAACTATGTTATCTGTGCTTATAATGAGATTCTGCTTAAAAAGATAATTAATTTTTAAGATGCCATATATTACTGTAAAGACTAAATTATCATTTTAATAACTAGAAGTCCATAGTTTTTTTTATTAAGATGATTACATAGAAAAAAATAGTTAAAACAGAATGTTTTTAAGTTCTCTAGATGCTATAGTCGAGACAAAATAACATACAGTGCACTAAAAAATGGCATCACAGAGGCCTTTGAAATAAAAATCAGTAGATGGTATAGTTTGCTCAAAACTGCCTCAATTGATTGTGATATCTGTCAAGAAAACTATACCTCAAATCAAATGAAAACTAAAAAACAATGGGGAGTAATTTACGAAATGCCGTTATGACATCTGGTTTTTAAGTGAAAAAGAGAGTACGACGATATATTATGACGACATAGCGTTGAATTTCACAATTTTCTTAACAATATTCTTCTCTGAACACTAAGGTTTTATTTTATACATGAATAATTAAAAAAAAACAATAAATCTAAAACTTAATTAATAAATTACTTTAAGTCTACAAAAATATGATATATGAATTACAAATTTCCTAAATAGTGAAAAGTTTCTCTATGTATAATATGAATTAAGAGAATTAAATATACAACGTTTACATAAAATACGATGTAAATGAATAAAAGTGCATAAAAATCGGAATGCCTTTTTTCAATAATGAAGTTTTTCAGTTTTGCGTTTTCTTACAAACTATTTTGCTAATACAGGGTAAACCAAAATCACAATATACATCTCAATCTCAATTTATAGAAATAAATTTCATAAATATCATATAACTAGGTCAATTCTAGATGAAAATATTGAAAGGGACCTACTGCATTTTTTTAATTCTACAGTTCATAATTTTACTACCAATAATGGTTTCTATTTTTTTTGTAAACTACTTTATGCAGAGAAAAATGAGTAGAGATAACAGATTCTAAATTGACCATTTAAAATTAGAATTTTGTTTATTTCAAGATCAGTCGATAGATACAAATATTACTGTAAAATATTCAGTGAAGTACCTAGATGTTTGATCTTAAATAATAATTTTACACAAAAGGCGACTTGATTAATAACACCCACACATCAATTATTGTCAGCTTTTTATTTAGTTCGAACTATTTGTGAAAAAAGTTATTAATATTGCTGTTTTGGTTATATTAAGTTTATTTTTAAAAAATCACCTCCTAAATTTTATCACACTTATTCATTTATTACTCTGTATCTCAAACTAGATGGTGCATTTTTAACGCACATAATTTACATAATTTAGAAAGCAGTTGATATAAATAAACAAGGGAAATTAGATTAGGGTCATATAACGTGTGATCGAAAAAAAACGGCGTCCAGTTGGCTAAGAAATGACGATCGATAACATTTCCCATATAAATTTAAATATAAAATGACAGCGATCTTCATTTCATAACTATCGCTGACGCCGTTTTTTTTTCGATCATATGGTACCACACAGTTCGTTAATTTATTAAGAAATTTTATTTTTTTTTCAAACGTCGCAAAAGTATAAATTTTTGCGATGTGATTGACAATATAAAAAAGTAATTTTAACGCCTAGGCATAAAAGTGTTAAATTCAACGAGTGTAATCATAGTTTCTCGATATATAATTACATAGAAGGTATGACTTTTAAATCTTTTTATATTATTTGGAACGTTTGAAATTGTTTAAAAAATTATTTGTGGCGCTTGAAAAAAACATGTTCTATTCAGAGTAAAAATTACTTCTTGTGCCTCGAGGCTGTACAAACGTACAACCTCGCCACGAAAGATGTCATTTTTACTCCTAATAAAACAATATACTATTATATGCGTTATATAATGAAAATTAACGAACTTGAATTTCATGAAACTTTTCACTTATTAATAATTAATAAAAACTTTTTTTTGGTGCTTCACCTTAACTTCACTGAAGACTGGTGATACTTTGTTACTTCAATAGAGCAAAATCCTTTTTTCTACGGCTTTCCTGCAAATGGGACATTCCGTCATCTGATCACCGCACATCTGGCATAATCCATGTCCGCACAAGAAAATCATGTTTTTGAGACGATCCAAGCACACTGGACACATGGTCTGAAAAGCGAATAACTGATGTAAAATTTGCTTGTCAGTTTTTCAAATATTTATACACGGTGTCGCTTACAGTTGCGGCGTGTGGTTTAATATTTTAGAAAATAATTTCACGCTTTATCGAATATGTTAGAGAGTATAAACTTTATGTCTTACTTGTTCTTTGATGTCTTGTAATTGTTGTTGCAATTTCTGTATGTCGCTGACGTTTGTGGTGTCTCTACCGCCGTTGTTCATAAGTTGTTCTGGAGGAGGAATAATTTCTGCAGCAGTTGCTGGTTGGGGCTTGATTGGATCCTCTTCAACGTCCGCCTTTACTTCGGATATTGTTCCTAATTTTCAAAAATATAATGAAAATAGATATTATTTTTTAGAAGGGTATTTTTCTATATACCTAAACCTCCACTACACACGGTCATAGGAACCATCAGTTCAATCTGAGAGCGGCATAAAACGCATTTCTTCATTATTTGAGCGCAACTCTCGCATGCAACCATATGTCCACATGGTTTGAACAAAACAGAAGATTTCTTGTCCGAACAGACTAAGCATTCTTCAATCTACAAGTAAAAAATTAAAACAAAAATAATAAATCCGGGTCCTAACGGATGCAAAAATGCATTTCTCTTCCACGAGGAGCGACTTCATACTTCGAAAAACAATAGTGTTTAAAAGCTATCTACACTTTTTTTCTACCTATATGTGCAAAATATAAAAGACAACCCTCGTATAGATTATAGATAATATCAGGAGAGAAATATACCTTAATTCTTCCTGTGACTGATTCACGGCAAATCAGACATTTCTTGACGCGAGGACCACATGCTGAGCAGCACGTGACGTGACCACACGGCTGAAACAGCATGTCTCTCTTGCTATCCGAACATACAAGGCACTCGTCCAGAGTCGACGTAATGTTTGTGTTCTGAGTATTCTGATTTGGACCCATATCCATTTCAC
This sequence comes from Sitophilus oryzae, assembly GCF_002938485.1. Taxonomy (NCBI): domain Eukaryota; kingdom Metazoa; phylum Arthropoda; class Insecta; order Coleoptera; family Curculionidae; genus Sitophilus; species Sitophilus oryzae. The sequence goes on from NW_022146045.1 coordinate 882,304, forward strand.
CGCTCTGTTTGTCCTTGTGACATTTAGCCAAGGTCTTGCACAAGTTCGGATCGGGACAAAGATCCAGTGGTGTTTGTCCTAAAATAATAATAAGTAATAAAAATAAAGTATTATAAGTATAAATGAATAAGTAATAAGAAAATAGAAAGTTGTAATATTATGTCTGAACTAAGTCTGTGTGTAACGGGGGCCATGAAAATCACTCCCACAAATGCGATGGAAGTTTTGTTGAATCTACCACCGGTACACATTTTCATACAAAGATAAGCTAGATCTGTCAAGCACAGGTTAATTAATGGTCAGCAGCACAGAAGCCAGACGCATAGTGCTGAAAACCAGAAGTTAATCGAAAGCAGAAAAGCTTTTAGCTTTTCGGTTAGCTTCTGGTGGGTACATTCGTAGATGCGTGGCACTAACTGCATCTACATTCGTAGATGCAGTTAGTGACACTATAAACGTTGATTGAAAGAATTGGGAAGATACGCAACCTAATGGGTGAATTAGTGACAAGACTGATTTTATTTCCCCTTACGTCCCAAGTGCTGTGCAGACACCCATTCTGCGGCCAACCCATAAAACATTTATTTCCTCTAATTCGGTAAGCGAAGGCATATCGAAGACGATGGGGAACTGAAAGCGACAGTGTTGCCATATTAAAATGTGCAATATCTGTAATACGTTTGGAGGAAATATCTTTGGATGAAACATCCGCGTTTATGTATTGAAAATTTACTCTTGTTAAACATAGAATAAACAACAAAAAGAAAAATTCTTTTATAGGTACTGAATAAAAAAGTCGTTTAGTTCGCTTGGAAATGAGAATTTTTGACATTTACCATAATATTTTACATATGAAATAACAGCGATCTTCATTCAGCGCCGTTCTTTGTATAAGCATATAACATATTAAATTGTTTAATGATAGAAAACCAGTATTATTAACGTACTGTACTCAAAATCCGTAAATCTACGAATTAAACAAGCAGCAACACTGTCTCCGGCAACCACTCACTCTGTTGTCTGAAAGCAGAATTACAGTACAGTGTTCTTTATCCGCTGTGCTGTAAACGACTATCAGCGCACGGCGGCGCAGAGCTAAACTAAATCTCTGCGTTCTCGGACAGGCTGACGGTAACGCCAGCTACACCTCGGACAGATTTTGTGCCACGAAATCGCCCATAAAGTTGCGCATCTTCTTATTACTTCAATCAACGGTATTACCTTTTTTATTTTTGATTGTCAAATCTGCACCGTTTCCAGCAAGGAAACAAGCGATGCTCGCGGAAGATTTTTTATCGGACCCTTGCGTTCCTAATCCCATGAGCAACTTCCCCACGTCTTGTACGTCTTGAAGTTGTCGCAATTGTGATAAAGTATGATGACGTAATGCCTCATGTAACGGAGTGTCACCGTCCTTATCGGCAATGTTTAAGTTAGCTCCTTCTCTGACCAAAAGCTAAAAACATAAAATACATGTATATTTATTGTAGGTAAATAGATAGTATGTATACTCACTCTAACTATTTGCGTGTGTTGTCTTTCAACAGCAAGGTGAAGAGCAGTTTGGAGATTGACGTTTTGTAGGTCCATATTGGCCTTTCCGTGAAGTACCAGCTGTTCGGCGACTTCTACGTGGTTATTGAGAGCGGCTAGGTGAAGGGCCGTGTAACCGTCATCTTTTTTCTCGTCGACAATCCATGGACGAGGTAGTTTGGCCAATAAAATTTTCATAGCACTGAAAAAAATATGTTATATTAAATTTTGTTATATTAATTTCATACCAACAATATTGAGTTTCTAGTCTAGTTTAAGGAAATTTATACTAAAAAGGGAAATTGGAACAACTTTCGTTGCACGTCATCAATGACACCATGCGTCGTTTAATGGAGTTTGCTGGTGGTCGTATTATGATGTGTAACGAAAGTTATTTTAATTTCCCTTTATATCTACATTACAATAGGATAGATCTTTTTCAACTAGATTTATATCACCCTTGAGGTAAAAACTATGATCTATTAATTAGTAATATTAAATAATATAATACTGCTGTTTAATATTTTAGGAGAAAAAATTGTACTTTGTTAAGTTCAAAGAACTCTTGTAGAACAACAACTGTATAAAAGTTATTTTTCGGGAAAATGTAGATTTACTTGGACCACATATACAGTGTGTTTCAAAAACATGTGCCATCTCTCGTGGTCTCGTGGGAGATGCCTCACGTAAAAATAAGATGTATTTTTCATATCAATATAGGTCCTATTCTTCTTTGTTTCGTAGTAAAGGGTATTAAAGTCGTAATAATCTTTCGATTTATTATAATTTTCTTTCAAGTACTTTTAGTGATTCGAATGAAATTTGAGGGTAAAAATTATTATAAATGCTACATATTTTAATGCTAAAAAAGTGTCGATACATCAGGAACGTGCATATGGGTTATCACTGGAATATTTAAAAAAATCATGTGCGACACTGACTTTTTTCTTTTGATATTAAAATCGTGTAGACCGTTTAATGTCAATTAAAAGTTATCTCTTGATATTTTCTCGAATTTAATCACAATTAATAAAAATAAAATTAATAAATTATATATTTTACCTAATTTATTATTAAATATTATTACTATTAGTCCAACCTACAGCAATTTCAAATAAAAAAATAATGGTATTTCAGATAATTACAAAAAATCTAAGTTTAAAAAGTTTTAACGTGCTGTAACTCTAAAACTATGCATTTCCATACCCATGTTTATAGGAATCTTTATATTAAAATACAGTATGATCGAATAAAAATTGTGTCAGGGATGGCTATGAAATGACGATCGATGACATTTCCCATATAAAATGACAGCGATCTTCATTTCATAGCCATCGCTGATGCCGTTTTTATTCGATCATACGGTTTTACACCGGTTTTGATGAAACAGAACGTAGAGCGGAATAAAATGTTTTGATTCTGTTTTTCTTTGAGCGGGAATAGAAAATTAATTGTGTCTCGACGAAAATCCTAACATCCAAACAAATCTTAAGAAAATTTGGACCGCATGCAGGCATATGTAGACTCTACATATTCGGTTTTGTTTTATTGCGACACCGGCTTCAAAAACCTCTTCGAGTAATTAAATATCGATTCTGTGTGGTCTAGGTCGTATTTTCCTAGGAAAAACGAGAACAGAAAAGTCGCCAAATCCGGCTCGCATACACACACATACTCCACTAGCTAAAGATTAATAAAATAAAAAGCGGTCCGGGGAAGAGCAGCAGCCGATGTGGCGCCTAGGACAATACCAACTTAAAGACTAGGCTACAGTATTCGAGAATCGAAACGACGTGACGTCATCATTGTAGGAGTTTAGGTTATAATTATTTGTCATCGTGTGTATAAAATACCGAAACTGGGAAAACAACGTGTCTGATTAAATTTTTATTTTTTACAGAAAATGACAAAAGAAAGGGTTATTGAATATAGGCATTCTCGTAGCTTGAAAGTTCAATTTAAATGTGGTGGATAAAAAAGGACCAACCAAATTAACATTTCCTTAGGGAGATAATGATTAAAAGTATAGTAATCTTGGCAGATAACAGGTAGTCACTTTTAATCTTACGGCTCGGCTGTTTAAAATAATTACTGACTCTGTACGGGAACGTCACCATGGTCCCCAGTTTTTTTCACACATCCTTCTGCATCTGCCTAGAGAGATGATAGACTCCTGTGTTGCTTTCGCTATCTCAATATTCCATGTAAGCCTCTGATCAAATTATACACCAAGACACTCTGTTTCTCTGGCAAATGAAATCTTTGTTTCTTCTAGCACCGGAGGTTTTAGACCTTTTGGTATTATATTTTTTGTAAAGTAAACATCTTGTATTGCAGTTTCTAGTTCAGCAATACAAAAGATATATAAAAATGTTTGTTTCTCAATAAAAACTGGAAATAAAATCTCAAAACCATTTAAAATATCAAAAGGATTAAGATAAGGAGATGTTGCCTGTCACAAACTTTATTTAAAATATACGCCAACTAAGTTTTAAAGCAGTGGAAAAGCAAGTGTAGAGGCATGGGCATACCAATAAGTAAAGATTCTTGCTTATACACTTTGCAATTCGCTGACGACCAAGTTATTTGTGCAGGAGACAAAGATCACTTGGAATATATGACACGAAAACTTAAAGAGGAATACCAAGTTTGGGGACTGGAGATGAATATCACAAAAACTAAATATCTCTGCGTTGGATCGGATCAAACAGTAATAAAACTGGATAATGAATCCTATAATGAATATATACAAACACGTAACTTAATTAAATATAAATCCAGGAAAGACGACAACGAAATAAGCTCGAGAATAGTCAAGGCCAGAAATACAATAAAATATAGAGAGTGCCCAACTGAAGTGGTATGGACATATGAGAAGGATGGACAATACGCGACTGTCTCAGAAGGTACTAAACTGGCTTCCACAAAAGAGAAGGAAACGGGGAAGACCAAGGACAAACTGGATGGAGGGTGTGAAGAAGGCGATCAGCTCAAGGGATCTGCATGAGGGAGACTGGGATGAACGAAATCAATGGCGACTAGGCATCGCACGACGTTTTAAAAACGATTCTTATATAAACATTCTGTGTTTTCTGAACATTGGCTGTCAGTCTCTCTTGTTCACATCACTTGTCTACTTTAATTAGCAAACTTATCTCTAACCACAATTACAATATCGTCTGTACAACCTAGACTAAAAAAGTCTTGTGTGGACAATTACAGCTACAGCGATTCGCACGCTTGTATAATTATATCCACTATTGATGACGTCATGCTTGCTCGCTTGTGGCTTTACTTTTTAAGGTGGTATTGTCCTAGACCGCGCTCCAGCTTTCGTCTTCTTCCAAAAATTCACCCCGTTCTTCGGGATTATCTGCTCCTCCACGTTTTCCACATCTTCAGCGCCCGTTCCATTATACCGAAAATGGCCATATCGCGTCTATAAATTTATGCCCTCCCGGCCGAGCCTACGGCCTCGCCAGTAGTGCGCCTCGTTCCGATGCTAATGAAAGCGGGAGAGCTATTTCTGCCGCGGCATCAGGGATTCCGTCTAAATTCGTTACGTATGCCGAGAATTGTGAGCGCGTACCAAAATGAGATCTCTCTTTCGAGGGACCGGTGAACGACCGAATACGTCTTGGTAACAGTGTCGTATCCAGTGTGACAAAGAGGGGTTATATAGTCAACTTATTAAAACGTATTATTTGTAAATTGCTTCTTCTTCCTAGGTCGCAGTCTCCCTTCGGAGGGTGGCGATCCACCTGGCTATGATGGTGCGTGAAACCGCACCTCTTAAAATTTCAATCGATGTTCTTCCGAACCAACGACGCAGATCCTTAAGGAATTTTGCCTTCTTCCCACTGATCTCCTGCCCTCAATTTTGCCGTATTTGACAAGTCTGAGCACCTCGTATCCATCACCTCTCATGATGTGACCGACGTACTGTAACTTCCTTTCCTTCACTGTTGATAGGAGCTCTTTATCTTTGCTCATCCGCCTGAGTACCTCCTCATTTGTCACTCTATCCATCCAGGATATACGCAGCATACGATGATACTAGTAGATCTCAAAAGCCTTAATGCGGTTTTCCAATGTCTGATTGAGTGTCCAACCCTCAGAGCCGTAGAGAGAAATACTGGAAAGATGTAGCAACGCAGCATACGTATGCGCAGTTCGAGGCTTAGAATCTCGGGTGGAGAAGATGGTTTTCATGGAAGCAAAAGTACGTCTGGCCTGTTCGATCTTCGCCAAAATTTCAGTTTTGGGGTCGCAAGCGTCGTTAACGAGGGCTCCTAGATGCTTTACGGACGATGCTTGTTCTACCACCTTGTTGTTAATTCTGAGGACAGTCTTTCTCAGTGAACATTGATGTGTAATCCGTACTGCATGCTATGTTCAACGATGCAGTTCATCATGTTCTGAAGGCGTAGAATGTTGCCAGCTAGTACGACCGTATCATCTGAGAAGCGAATATTGTTAATCAGGGTACCATTGATTTTGATACCATCCTCAACGCTCTCTAGTGTCTCACCGAATACCGCCTCGGAGTAGATGTGGAAAAGGAGTGGGGATAATACACTCCCCTGCCTGACGCCTTTCCCAATTACTACTTTATCAGATGTTCCGCCATCCCCCCTGATCTCTACAGTCTGGTTCCAGTATAATTGGGTGATAATGCGCAGGTCCTCGTCAACAAAAACAACGGAGCACATAATATGTCAATGCGAGGCTCTGGATCGCAAGCGACACTTTCTATTTGGAAAAACAATTTTCTTATCTTTTTCATAACCTTCTATCCTTGGTGGGGTGGCACTCATGCCCACTTGCATCGTTTGTATAAACTTTGTTTAAAAGGCTAAACAGCGATTAACTATAATAAAATATTATATAGTTAATCACTGTTTAGCCTTTTAAACAAAAGTTTATACAAACGGTGCAAGTGGGCATCAGACTACGATGACTTTTTTCTTTGACTGAATTTGTTCAGCTTCTCTGACTTTTCTTGCTGAATTTGTTCAACTTCTCTAGGCATGTTTTGACCAGGTACGAATTGATGGTTACTGAGTTGATCGCTCTTAAGGCTGCTTGACTATCAGATAAGATGGATATTTCTAGTTTCCGATCGTCTCCATCTAAGTTGTACGCACCTTTCGATAGCGTAGATTTCTGCCTGAAGGATGCTGCAGTGCTTAGGTAGGTGCTTATTGGTTCGGAGTATTTAGTTTTCGACCCAAATACTCCTATCGCTGTTCTTGCTTTAGTTTTTGCGAAACATCAGTATACCACATTATGGTATGATCTTTTAACTCCTGAGAAAACGTTTCTCTTCCAATTCTTTTTGTTATTAATAACGCCTAACCAGTTTTAAGCTTAATTATTATTATAAATATAACATATTTATTATAATATATAATGCATTGGTCATTTTGTAACCATGTTCCAGATACACCTTTCTGTGTAATTAACTCTAAAAAGAATAACTGAAACTCGCTATTACAATAATAAACAAAATACATATAACACATAATTCTAATTAGTATACAAACTAACAGTAACTAATAGTAGATCGCCGTCACTGCCACATTCAAAAATAAGCATTCGTACGCGCTGTTAAAAACACAGTGATGCTATTTTCGTAGCTACCGCATCGTGTCGACTCGTGCAAGCTGTCTAAACCCCGTTTATTACCACAGTCAGTCATAATATAAATCAAATAATATTGTTCCTAAAGTATCCCTATACCTACCTATATGGAGTTATTGGAGTTTCACGTTTCTATACGAAATAATATTGTTTTATTCGTTTACTTGGATATATAGGTTGATGCATCCTATACTTTGTTAAAAATTCACCCAAACCAACACAATTTTACTATTTCTAAAAGAAATTTTTGATTAAGAAACAAAAATTTTGAGAACCACTGGATTTTCTTTTTTGTTAATTTAATATACTCTACCTATGTTGCCATATTACCAAGAAATTATGTTTTTTAACAAAAAACTAAAAATATTTTCAAAAAATTCTAAATTTTCAAAAAAAAATTCGCGGAAAATACCTCATAATCGTGTTTCTGCGGTCGAAATATATTCCCCCTAAAAATATTTGCGTTTATTTAGTAAAAATGATTTTTAAATGCTGTAGTTTAAAATCCGAGAAAATATACAGGGTGGTCCGAATTGTATTCCGGGAACTTCGGCTGCATATTCTACAGATAGAAATAAGTAAAAATGTTTGTATAAATGTATGTCCTAAAATGCTTAGTCACGGGGATACAGGGTGTAGAAGTTTCATTTTTATTTCGATTTTTTCCAAATAATTTCTGAAGTAACCTCAATATTTTGATAAAAACTGGTGTTTATGAGTTTTGTGACACGAGAAATTTGATTTTGATATCAAAATGACTCCTATTTGTAGGGGGCGCCACCTACATGTGTTTTAACTGATTTCGTCCGTACCTGTATAAAACTACTGTATCTCCAAAACAAGCATTTTAGGACATACATTTATACGAACTTTTTTACTAATTCTAATCTGCAGAATATGCTGCCGAAGTTTTCGGAATACAGTTCGGACCACCCTGTATTTTTTGGAATAGATTTACTATGCTATCCTTTTTTAATCTTTCTATAATTAGTGTTAATTTTTATGTCAGTTTTTAGTAAAATGATCTCTAGAGATTGACCTCGGAAAAATGATCAACGATTGTCATTCCCCAGCCGTCTTGAATGCCATGTTTTTTTGGATCATACGGTATTTAGTACAACAGTAATATTTCTTGACATATGACAATCTAAAAAAATGTATTATAAATAAAAATAGTTATTCAGAAATAAAGTTAACACCTCCATCTGTTACTTAAAAATAATAATCCGGCCCCATCTCTAAGATAATAATATAAAGAAACTCAAGAAAAATAAACTAAAACATAATAATAATAACTAAGTCGTGCGTGGTGGCAGACGATGATGGCTGTCTGTGTCATCAATGCGCTACTTAAGTGGGAGAGATCCTCCGTTTAGATGCATCGACATTGCTTCGCTCTGAAAACCATAAATAATAGCAGCCTTTTGACTAAACTTGAACTCTCGACCCTTTTAGACCATACACGAAGCTCTGCCGGCTCTCTGTTCGACATTCGATTGGGCGTAAGGAATATAGAGTGGCACTAAATTTCAATATCAGAGTTGTGAGGACATTTGCGAAACAAACGACATCGCTGTCCTATTAACTAGGGCTCTCTTCGAACTGACTACAGGGCAACTAATGGATTAGAATAGCGGCTGTTGTCTTAGGGACTAAGTCATTTTCGTATGCAGTTTGTAGAGCTTCTGATGTTTCAAAGGAAATGAAGGGTCCAGGGGAAAACATGATAAGCGCCATTTCAATAATTTTACAGCAGAGCACTGGACAGCTGGTGTTATCAGGTTCTTTAAGTGTATTCTATATTTTGACTAGGCATATATCAATAGGCTTTAACAACTTATTGCCCTGCTAACGATTTGTAGGGACCAGTTAGACCTACTATAATATTGTAAAATTCTAAAATTAAGAATTTGGCGCTTATCAAGTTTTTCTCCTGGATCCTTCAAATGATAATGAAAGTGGTTCTTTTTTCGATAGTCGATTTTTACAACTCAACTTTTTTAAAGATATTTCACAGAATTAGAATTTTACAAAATATAAGTGAATCTTATTGTAATAATAAAAGCAATTTTACTATCGCATATGCGCGTTAAAAATAATCAAAGAAAATATTTTCTATTAACTTTGACATTTTTAGAAAATTGTCTTCCTCCAAACTTCCTCCAGTTATTATTCCGAATACGCCACTGTAAGTGATATTATAACTCTAATTTGAATTTCAAAATATTTTATATTTCATCGGTTTGAGGTTCGTTACCAGGGCCGCATTATTCTGAAGTGGGACCCATTGAATTTTAACCACTTTGGAATTTATATGGATTTAATAATTTATTTATTTGGAAAAAGAAATAATTTTATTTGGAAATATAAAGCTAAAGTCAAAAAATATAATCGAATAACTTAAGTGTATTAATATTAATTGAACCAAATAAAAGTATACCGTGTGTTGCATTGGCGACTTGAACGTAAGAAATCTCATGTTAATTTCAAATATGACAAATTAAACATTTCCTGTTTTATTTTAGAGGGAAATTTGTATAATGAATGGTATTATTTTGAAGAGTTGCTAGGAATTCTTTTCTAATTCTACATTTTTACAACAAATGTTTATTTCATAGTGGATTTTTGGAATTTGGAATTTCATAAGTCTACAGAGTCTACAGCAAAGGTTCCCTTGATACATGTTGAGCTTGTACAGGTAGCACTTGACAGACATATTATACCCTCTCAAGAGACCTGTTACACTTCGCACTGTATTCCTGCTAAGTAGTAGCAGTTCTTTTGTGGTTTTAGAGTTAGGTCCTTGGATGAAGGCTTGTTATGCCTGTGGCCCTGTCTGTTTCTTCAGTGAACATTTTGCTTTTCCCTGATCCAGAGTTTTACTGCATTACGGGCTATACATTTGTTTTTTTTTTCAATAACAAGGGACCGTCCTCTGCCGGAAACACTGCGACCTGTGAGGCATATTGTGTTTGTCCCCTTTCTATATCTGCATCTAACTTATGCAGGTTCTTGATAGGATGGGAGCATAGTTCCTCCGGTTCTAGCCTAGTTTTCTCAAATAAAAAGTGTCCAGAGCCTCGCAGTGACATATTATGTGCTCCGCTATTTCAGGATCTTTATCGTAGAGTCTGCAGCAAAGACTTCTTTGATACAGGTACAGGTTGAGCTTGTTCAGGTAACACTTGACAGCCATGTGTCCTGCCAAGAGGCCTGTTGTAATCCGCACTTTATTCCTGCTAAGCATTAGCAGTTCTTTTGCGGTTTTAGAGCTAGATCCTTGGATAAAGGCATTGCTGTGCCTGGGACCCTGTCTGTTTCTCCAGTGGATATTCTGCTTTTCCCTGATTCAGAGTTTTAGTGCATTACGGGCCATACATTTGGTTATTCCCAGTACTGGCTCTGGACCAAGATAGGATTTGATGATGATCCTTGCCTTGTTGGTTCATCGGCTTTTCTTTGCTGTGAATTCCGCTTTGATGCAGAATAATTTACTTCTGTTTCTTTCTGCTAGAGCTCCCAGTTTACCCAGGCATTCCCAGACGAGGCTCGACGATGCCTTTGGGCTCATAAAAAATTATCTCGTAGAAACTAATCAAAACAGAGAATCTACTTTATTTTAATAAGTTTTTCAAAAAGTTTCATAAAAATTGACGTAGGAATTGCACTACACAGTACACCCTAAAGATAAATGCAAATAAAACACAAACTCCTTTGTTTAAATCTTAAACTTTCATAACACGAATTTTTAAGCTCAGTAATAAATTCCTTAGTTATTTTTCTAAAATTTCGTGGAATTGCTTTATTTTTTATTTTATTTAAGTAACTGGCAAAGTTATATAACGAATTTTTATTCTAAGAATAGTTGTCAATTAGGATTTCCAACTTTATACCAGTCTCTGAAAAATAATCACGTAATTATCATGCAATTATCCGTTTTTCTCCATAGAATTTATATTAAAGCGATTTACGATGAGCTTAAACAGCATCAGTATCTGCTGCATTCTTTCCATACTATTTTTAAAAACGTTCCGGTTAAAAATAGAGCCAGCTCAATTATTTCGAGATTTTCCAACTAATCCGTTAATAAACAGTCGACCCGCTGCCGGATCGGGGTTGAGGGGGTTAAAGGGGGGATAGAGGGATAGAAAATTGTGCTCAGAGTAACAATGAACAAAGGTAAAATTATCCAAAAATTATCAGTAGTATTATAAGAGCACCAAAAAATAACGGTGTACGTATATAGTTCCTCTAATTCAGTAAAATAGAATAGGTTATCCGAAAATTGTATAGGTAGCCAAAAAAAGCCAAAACTATTGGAGTGATGGCAATGGTAGTTTTTTGAGGATAGCCAGGGAGTGATTATGTTCATGAAAAGAAAACCATTAAAGAAGAATACTACGCATCATTATTTCACAAATTGAAGGCAGAAATTACAGGAAAACGGCCAGCTTTGTGCAGAACAAACCATCCGTAATCGCCAGATTTAGCATCCAGGAACTTTTCCCCAAACTGAAAGTTGCGTTCGAAGGAAAAATATTTTTTGCTGCAAAGTGTATTTTGCTGACAAAGATATCAATTACTATTTGGATAGGATGTGGGAACTGTTAATTGTATGCGTTTCGTTACTTCACAGAAATTCTTTTATTAAATATTGTCTATTTCACAGATATGAAACTCAATCAATTGTTATCTGTTTCCAGTTTTGTAAATTTACATCGGAAATATCAAAATGGCCCTGGTATAATAAACAACAAAGTAAAACCTGCAAAGTTATACTTAATCTTACTTTATTGCTCTGAGGAATTGAGGTACTGTCTTCGTTAGAGTAAGAGAAAATGAAAAGAAAAATTAATGAATGAAACTCGATACAAGAAAAACAATATGTCTTTTGTTCCGGTATAATCTAGGCTGGGTACGGGGGTAGATCGATTAGTTGCCGAGGGACAAAAGATGTAAAAGCGATAATATGGGGTGTTTTGGGGAAAAGAAACTTGTGATTGATGGTTATATGTATGTGTGTGTTGAAGGAGCTGAAAACATACCAGAAAAAAATAAAGTCCACCGTGTAAGAGACCAAGCTTTTCCGAAGACGGGGGAAAAGTTTTATTGTTTATGTATCATATGTACCTAAATACAATTCATGAAAGTTCATGAAACATAATATAATGAATGATGATGATGTAGGTCATTATGATTCTGATTTCAGATTTCCGAATATGTGTGAGAATTTGTTTCCCGCGTGGTTCAATTAGAGCTTAAGATTAAAAAATTCAACAAAAACATTCCCTTAGGAATAATAAGGTAAGCTATTTTAAGTTAGCGTTTGCATTTGAGTTCCAGAGCTTATCGGGAGTGGTCAGTTTTCTTCGTACAAGAGAGTATAGGACTACATACCGTCGCGTCGCCTTCAACTCAAAGTGTCGGAACTAAAATTTTGAAAATTAGAATAGAAATAGACCGAAAAAAAAACAACTTTTAGGCGCAAATTGAGTCGCGTATATCGCATGTGACATGACCTGGCACGACGCGAGTTTTTGTAAATAACAGAAATAAATAGGACAGCGTAAATTGGCAACACAGGGCAACGTAGCGCGACCCGCGTGACTTGACCAGCGTGCGCCTCTATAGTTCAGACACAGTTTTTCGCGCATCGCATGCATCGCGTTGGCGTGCATTATTTTTTATTATTAAAATTGTTTTAACATTTCGAAGAATTTATAACAAGCCGAAAACAAAAATCTTGGAATAAAGTTTAGTAACAATACATGTTCCGATGGCGAATCAGGCATTTTTATGCAGACGTTTTTATACGGTTGCAGAGGTGAATTACTGAAAAACTGCGTCCCAATTTGCGGACCACCACGCAGGACATGTCACGCAATACACGTGACTGAATTTGCGCCTAGCTTTGGTGTGATCTAACAGTCTCCACAGTATCGTAACTGTAACAGCAAAGGTTCTTATGTTGTAACAGACAAAATAAATGACCCAGTGTATCTAAAAAGTTAATCTTTTAGATCACACAAAGTTTCTTTCGCTGTAATCTTTTTAAAATGTTATCTACGACAATTTGTAGCGACGATACGGTTACGATTTACTTAGTTCCTGTTTTTCGTGGAGCTCTTGGAATACTCTTAGAATGGTGGCTGCAGCTGGCTCACATCTTGAGGAATCAGACACTAAACAACATCCCAAGTAACATCCCATACAAAATGCAAAACCTTTGTAAAAAAGGCAAGTAATCGGTCTGCAATTTTTTGAGTCGGTATAAGATCTCCTTGTATTGATACTAGTGTTGTTCAATCCTTGACACATATCGCAAGAATCGGTTGGCCACTGTTTTTGCACAATAAATTGGATATTCCATCTAGGCCAAAAGCTAAAAAGTTTCTAGTGCCTTTGAAAGCGATTTTAACCTCCTATGTGACTTTCTTCTTCTTTTTTTTTTTTTTTTTTTATTTTATTATTTTTACTTCCTCTAGGAGATGTAAGGACCTTATCGTTGGTTGGGAGGAGAATCCCCCTCTAGCACTTTGACTGGATCTAAGGAGCATCTTACCCAGCATGCTTATCCTGGCTGTAGTGTCGTAGCCAGAAAATTGCATCAAGACATATAACGATGCCGGATGGGACTACCTGTCCGTCATACCAAGCATCATTTACTCCTTGTGGTCACGTATCATGGGCAGAGGGTCTGGGGGTCTTAGCTTAACCCATGGGACCAATAGGAGATAACCTCACCAAAAACCCTAAATCCTACGGTAATATGGCGGGACCAGGTCAAGGGATGCGTGGCTAGATGGAGACTCAACTGGTCTCAACCTATTGTATTCTCGTCTCCCTTATTTTTACATGCGATGTGCATCTGTAAAATTGGACCTACTAACACTTGCGGTGTATCATCAGCTTTGTCAGAACTCCAATTAGCAAGAACATGGAGTTGGTGAGTCATCAACTCGAGGTAGAAGGCTCATGTTCAGGTTCTCATACACAAGGGAATTGTTATAAATCTAATGAGGAAATAGAGAAAGAAATACCTCTATTATAGATTTCGGGACAACACCGGTAGCCGGTCTAAAGGATTGAAGGAGAGAAGTTAAAGAGGTGGAAGAAAATGGAGACAGATCCTTCAGTCTTCACCTCAAAGGTACCGCAGCCGGAGAAAAGCTCGTCAAATATGAAGGGCACGGAGGGCTAAACCTCAACCGTGAAAGTGTGTATACCCTCGTAGGATGTAGATACCCACTCCTCGGGGAATGAACATCTTTTGTTAGAGGAGGATAGGAAATATCCTGTCCTCCATAAAACAGGAAGATTCCCATGAATGATGGTGACTGTATGATGAGGTTATAACAAGGTGGTCGTCATCTACGAGAATATCCTGTTTTCCAGTATTCCAGTTTTATCATCACATCATCATCATCATGTAGCTATCGTTGTCCACTGCTGAACGTAGGCCTCCTCCATATTTCTCGATGTCTCTCGATTTTGGGCCGTCATCATCCAATTTCAAGCAATCCTCTTTACATCATCGGTCCAGCGTGTCGGTGGTCTGCCTCTGCTACGTTTATCTGCTCGAGGTCGCCATTCCAACAATCTTCTAGTCCACCTGTCTTTAGATGTTTTCGCCACATGACCTGCCATCTCGCATTCATTTCGAGTTACGTGTTCCACTATGTCTCTATGTTTTATTATTCTACTCTATGTTTTATTATTATCCTCTCTTAATTTATTACTGTCTACGAACTATAAAGAGAGGAACAGAGGGCACAATTTATAGTTTTACCGTATAGCAGCATACCAGCTAACGATATTTCATGTACTCCACAATTTAGCGCTGGCAATGGGAGAAGAATTTCCAGACGATTGGCTGGAACAAGAAGAAGGTGATGATATTCATGAAAATCATGATCTAATTTGATAATAATAACAATGGGCCGACAAGTAAGAGATCTGTTAGTCCATCAACATTTTGGCAGATTATAGAGCAGCACTTCCAATATATATTTTAAAATAGTATTTTTGTATTTAACAATTTATTTGATTTATAGTTTAACTATAATTATAAAGAATAAAAAATATGCATTTATTTAAAGGGACATTCATTGTTAAATATTGAACACTTCTTTATTTTGATTTGTTAAGCGATAACTGTTACAATGTAAGATAAAATGTATGCATTTATTAAATAGAGATATTATTTATTATTATCTGTTTCTATTTAATAATTCTTTATTAATTTTGATTGTTAACTATAAAGTGATGTTAGCTACTGGGTGAATTAAAAAAGTAATACATTTATTTAAAACAACATTTATTCTAAGTCTTTTTGTTTATGTAACAACTGTTTTTTTAGCTCTATTTCCTTAATTTAACAATTCCATTTCTTTCACATGTTTTCCAGGTTTGAGCTTGTTCTTTGAGATTTCTTCCCTGGAGCAATACGTAGCACC